>NC_043984.1:34806229-35106229 GCF_902150065.1 Myripristis murdjan
GTGAGTGTTAATAAGTGCCAGTTATTTCGACGCCCGAGGCCTACAGAACTGGAGATGAAAGTGTGAGAGGAGCTGGGAGGCGATGGGTTCCCACCAGTGCTGCCGATGGGACGGTTCCCCTCTCGACTGGGAGCGTCAGGGCTGAGCTGAAGGAGCAGCCTGTGGGTTCCGCTAGTAAAAATGCAAAAAAACCACAAGAACAAAATCTGATCTTGCAAACACATTTACTGATTTATGATAGCTGCTCGTTTTCAAAGCGGCTTGCTCCGCTGCTGAAAGCCAGACGCCTCCTCCAGCCCAAAATATTAGCGGCTACATTCAAAATGAGTCGGCTGCGTCTGTGTGCATTCACGTGGTCAGTGTTGGTAAATCACCCGCTGAATTGAGAATTGCGGCGATGCAAACATGCTCGATAAATCAGGTCCTTTATGTTGTGAAAGTCCGTCAGTATTTCAAATCCCAAGTACGAGCCTGTCCAGGACAAATCAGACACACAGAACACCTGGAGGTTTTTTAATGGTTTGTTTCATTTTTTAAATCCAGTCCAAGGGGGAAAAACATAAAGTGCAATTAGCCTGAACCAAAAATGGACATGAAGTATTTAGCTACTGTGGTAAATGATGCTGTTTTCACTTTCTTCAGCAGACTGAGAAAAACTGATCCATGGAGATAAAACAGGAATCCTAAAGCTCAGAGACAATAACGGTTTATCTGATGCTACTGTGGACTTTTAGAAAAGTTTTATAAAAGTTTTATACAATTTTTAGAGATTTCCAGTGGCTCACCTGGTCGAGCGCCACACATCATCACAGCGGGTTTGTTTCGCTGTGTTTCCCCTGTCTGTCCCGTCCATCTCTGCTGTCACGGTCCAAAAAAGCAGAAATGCCACAAACACGCCCCAGTTTGAGCATCAAACTACTTCCTTGTCTCGAGTCGTGTCTCCTTTAACGGCTTTCATCATTTCATGTTGGGAAAACGCGTTTCTTTTGCTTTTTGTGCATGAAGGAGACGTTTCTTTTGTAAGACACGGCCCTCATTTTCACAAAATTGCGCAGTGGCTTTTACTGGCTTTGAGAAAAATCAATCATCCTGGAGGACAAACACTGTCCTAAAGGAGGAAATCTTGTTATGTTTTTGTCATGCATTTATGTTTCACGGATGTCACAATAAACGCTTTTGTGTCTTTGTGTCCGCTCTGAGGCGGCGTCTTGTGTTTCAGCCTCTTCCCGAAGCTTCACTCCATCTATAGAAGCACTCTCACCACCTTCCTCATCACTACAGGACGAGATTATTGCCTGTTTGGCCTGCTGTGCCTTGTTCCTCTGATTGTCACATTATATATTGTCTGGTGCTGCCTTTGATCTTCAGAAATGGTGATGGTTTCTTGTCTGATTCCTCGTCACTGTATTTTCCGCTTCATTGTGGATGAGTTCTTTCTAATCCTCCACAAGATACTCTGAGAAAAGGGGCTGATAATATACATTAGGAGAAATAAATGTATAAATGAAATATATATTGCTATTCTTGACCTTATCCACCTTGATCCAAAACATTTTTTTGCCCTACATTTGGTGTTATTTGACTTTGAATTCCTGCGTTTGTTTCATCATTTGGCCCGTTCAACAAATCAATTAGGATCCAAAGTCTGAGGTTGGAATAAATCAGGGTCAAGGGTAATTGGAGTCCCATCAGGTTTCCCACTCTGCCAGGAGCCAGGTAATCCATTCAAATTAAGGCAATGGACCCCAACTCCAAGAGGTCAAGTCCTAAATCATTAACACGGTGTTGTGTCATCGTGCCTCCGCGCCGACAGCGACCACTCCAGGTGCTGCAGATGGAAATTATTTATAAAATGTCGAGTGTGCAGTAAAGTCCGG
Organism: Myripristis murdjan; assembly: GCF_902150065.1. NCBI lineage: Eukaryota > Metazoa > Chordata > Actinopteri > Holocentriformes > Holocentridae > Myripristis > Myripristis murdjan. The sequence goes on from NC_043984.1 coordinate 34,808,107, forward strand.
GCCTGGCAATTACTTTGGCGTTAATTTCTTCCACAGTAACAAAGCACGCTGTGATTTGTAGCCGCTGACAGCTCATCATGGAACGAGCTCGGATGATCCCGAGCCTTGTTTGTGCGAGTGTGAGGCTCGTGCACTTTCACGGCGCAAACACGAGCAGCCACTGAGACGGCAGCCAACGCACAAGCAAATGTGACATGCAGCTGTACATTAAACCACATTCAAGCGTGAACTGAAAAAGCATCGCCTCAGTTATATCCTCCGTCTCTGCCTCCCAACACACCCCCCACCACACACACACTTCCACCACCACTACCGCCGCCGCCCCCCTCCCCTCTCCAACAGATATAGCCTGACACCCACAAAGAAAGGAATAAAAAGAAGTCAATGCCGGAGGGCCACGTGAAACAAAAGCACCCCGGTTGTCAGAATCAATATTGGCATGTATGACAAAGACGGAGGGTCTCCAAAGAAAACTGCTAGATTGAATGCGGCGCTGGAAATGACAAGTGACAAGCGAGCCGCTGTCTGAGGCTGACAGACGAGCTAACGACCAGAGACCTCCATGACAGATGCTCTCCAACACGTCAAGGATAGAGAGGACGCCCGGGACCGAGACGACAGCACCCACAACCACATTAATTCTCTCCAAAAAAACAAAGGACCGGCCTCGGAGAGAGAGACAGACAGATAGAGAGAGAGAGAGGGAGAGAGAGAGAGAGAGAGGAAACTCTCCATTTCCCCCCTCTGACACCACACTGAGAGAACAAAGAGCCTGGCTGCTTTCATCTGTGTTGAACCACTTCTTCTTTTTTTTTTTTTTTTTTTTATGAAACAGGAAGGACCTACAATTTTATTTTATTTTATTTATTTATTTTCATGTCATTTTATTTCAGATTTTTGGTCATGCTCTCTAAGACTGCTATACACGGTGCATATTAAAATGGTTTATAATGTGACGTCTTTATGATCAAGTTTTTAAGATTTAATAATGCTTATTATGCGTTTTATAAATGTTTATGATTCAGTTATTCATCTGACAACTGTTTCATCTCAACAGGACAACCTCTGGTAATTAGTGATAAAAATTCATAAGATGCTTGTTCATATAATTATACACTGATAACATTATTCAATATTTATATTCATATAATATTGATATATGTGTATATATCTCAACGTTACACATCTATGTATAACAATGTCATCAGGCATTGTGAGTGCAATACAATCCTTTATTACTGCCCTTGTATGTATTTTAAATATGAATATTTATAATTATCTACTGTGTATCTATCTATCTATCTATGTATGTGTATGTGCACACACACACACGTGTATATATATATGTATATATATCTATGTATATCTGTATATTTATCTCTATATCTATTTCTATATAGACAGACAGATAGATAGATAGATAGATAGATAGATATAGACACACATTACATGGCCAATAGTATTGGGCCACAGCTCTTAATCAGTGAATTGAGGTGTTTGATTCAGTCCTGTTGCCACAGGTGTGTAACCTCCAGCAGCAGCCATGCAGTCTGCCTTTACCAACATCAGTGACAGAGCGTCTGGTTCTAAAGAGCTCACTGAGTTCAGGTGCTGCTGGAATAGTGATGGAACAGGAAGCCACCGCTGCAACAAGTCAGCTGCTCAAGCTTCTTCCCTCCTAGATATTCCACCATCAGCTGGAAGTGGGATTATTGCAAAGTGGAAGCGTTTAGGAACCACAGCGTCTCGGCCACCAGGGGGCGGCACCACGTAAAGTTACAGAGCCTCGCCGAGCGCCGAGGCTCATAGTGCGTAAAAGTGTCCGACGCTCTGCCGCCTCAGTACCTGCAGAGCTCCAAACCTCCTCTGGCATCAACATCAGCACAGAAACTGAGCGCCGGGAGCTTCATGGCCGAGCGGCCGCACGCCAGCCTCACATCACCGAGCACGACGGCGAGCGGCGGATGGAGCGGCGTAAAGCACGGAGGAAACGTGTTCTGTGCAGCGACCAATCAGGCGTCTCTATGTGGTGGTCTGATGGACGAGTCTGGGTTTGGGGAACGCCAGGAGAACGTTCCCTGCCTCCAGGAGAACGTTCCCTGCCTGAGCGCATTGTGCCGACTGTGCAGTTTGCTGGAGGAGGGGTCACGCTGTGGGCTGGTGTTTCTGGGCTCAGCCTCGGCCCCTCAGCTCCACTGAAGGGAAATCTGAACGCTTCAGCTCACCAAGACATTTTGGACAATTCTCTGCTTCCAGCTTTGTGGGACCAGTTTGGGGAAGGAAGGCCCTTTTCCCATCCAACACCTTTGGGATCAACTAGAACGCAGACTGTGAGCCGGGCCCTCTGGTCCAACATCAGAGTCTGAGCTCACAAATGCTCTTCTGGATGAATGGGCAGAAACTCCCACAGACACTCCAACATCTGGCAGAGCGCCTCCCAGAAGAGTGGAAGCTGTTCCAGTTGCAAAGGACCAACTCCATATTAACGCCTCTGGATTTAGGATGGGAGGTCAGAGAAGCTCCTGCAGGTGGACCAGGACTTTTGTCCAGAAAATGTGTGTATATGTATGTATCTTTAACACTGTCATAAGGCATTATGAGTGCAACACAATCTTTTATTCTGTGTTATTAAGTGTTACCACATTTTTTTTGTTTTAACTTATGTTTACTCTGCAGTTGTGTTTCATAAAAAAAGGTTCGATTTACTGCAGTGAAGCCACCCTGAAGCTAAGATAAATAAGCAATCACGCTTTGTGAATAATCATTCTCATGCAAAACAAAGCAAGGAATACATTTTCTTGTAAACTACAGCTTTTTTTTTGTCTCCTGACATAATTATAAGTGCTATCTCCACACACACACATTGGGATCCCTCTATGCAAAACAGAAAGACAGCTAAATCATGTAGGAAGAAAACTTACCTGTTAGGCTCCCACTGTTCAGAAACATTGAAATGAATGCATTTTGTGACATTTTGCTCTATGTGGAGAGGGAGGATGTAATCAGGCCGTTGTTTGTACATGCTGTTTTGCTCAAGGCAGAGAGTTCAAGCAAAATTTAATACAGAACCGCACAGGTATCCAACCAGACTTCAGCATGTGGGCTTGACTTGGTGTCCTCCGGTCGCCTCAGCGGCTCCTCTCAGCTCAGTGACTTGAACGAGGCACCGGCTCCGGGGCTGTTCATGCTGAAAGTGTATCCACTCATGATGCTGTGTAATGCGCTCTGGAGACAAGTGTCCACCTAATGGCAGCTTATGTGGACATCATAACAGAGAATGTTTTATAATCAGTGTTAGGAGTAACGCGTTAAGGCACATTTATGCTCAACATTAAATATGTATGCAGCTATCGGTGGAGCCATTTGTCCGTACTCTGCGTTTAATTCATCTGTACTTGTGCAGGTTTTTAGAAGCCAATAGTTCAGGCGACACCACAAGACATGAAGAAGAAAAGCCTCTCATCGGTAGAGAAAATAATTCCCCCTTTCTTTTTTTTCCAACACCTCCCACGGAGGGTCAGACAGCCTGAATTAACAAACCGCATAACTGCACGCTATTTTACTCTTCATTTAACTATTTAACTGTGCAATAATTCAACAGTGCAATATCCCTGTGTATATATGGTGTATATAGGTAGATGTCTGACATATGCTCAAATGCCTGTTTCTGTATTTATTGTTATGATATTTTTGTAGGATTAATGCACATATTTCTACATAACGAACATACTTTTTCAAAAACTAGTATTAATGCACAAGTAGGATTGATGCACATGCACAATGTACAAATTTTTATATTTCTTATTTCTTTTTCTATTTCTTATAAGTTCACTGATGCTTGTAATATGCTCTTCTCTTGAGAATTTGGGCAGCTGCAGCTGACCCAGTTTCCCCTCGGGGATCAATACAGTATTTCTGATTCTGATTCTGTCGTGATGTGTTTAATGACCTCACCGCCGTCCACAGTGCCGCCTCTGCTTTTGCCTCTTTGCAGCAGCGATGCATTATTAACCATTAGTCAGTAGATTTGGCTCACAGTATCGACCACGACAACAGAATTTTCTAATCTGACTGCTGTATCGGCACACGCCACTGTGGCGCTATACTGTAATCGGCACAATGCATCTGAGAAGGCACAGCAGAAGAAGAATAAAACCTCTGTGTTCACTAGCTGCTGTTGTGGAGGCAGAAATATTATAGAAATACTACAGGCTGCACTGTGTGTGAGCATCTGTGATCGGTTATGCTATTGCGATATCTGATCCATGAATTACGTCTGGATGGGATCTGATACCAATACCAGAATCAATATCGATGCATCTCTATCAATAACTCTCAAAATGCTGATAAATTAGATTCAAATTACAACATGACTGCTGAGGCCTGTGCCGTGCCGGTTAATTAGAGAGCTCAGTTAACCCGAACACACTTGTAGCTGACCGCTTGTGGAGTTTTCTACGTCGCCGTGAGATACATCTGCAAACGAATCTGCCTCATCACACCGTTCACACCATGATCATCCTCACCCTGTTTCCCTCCAGTTGCCGTTCATCTTGAAATCGCCCAAAACAACAAGGAAGCTGTGGCCACTAAATGATTTAACAAGCATGCTTTCAAAGAATAAATGACTATTTGGCCACCGCCGAGCGCAAATTAAAGTATTTATCTGAGCCGCACCTGGAGTGAAGCGTTCCTTCATCGTTTTATATAAATGTCAGACAGTGGAGGGCGTCCGGTTGCCAATACTGTTCACAGCACAGCTTAATTGGTGCGGCACGAGCAGAGAGATGTGCTGTTGATGGAGGTGGTGCACGCGGTCTCCTTTGCCACTTCACATCTCCAAATCTCCAATAAAAGCTCAATTACGTGTCTGTCTTGTGACGGAGAGGCCTGTGGCGTAGGATTAATGTCATTTTCATGCCGTTCAATTCATTGACTGAACAATTTATACAAGTGACGCCCAATATTCCCCTTCAAGCACTATTACTTTATGCAAATGTTGCATTCTTTGGTCTATTCTGGGGAGGTTTTAGAGTTTGGGCAAATGGCCTAGTCACAATCATTATGAATCAAGTATGTGTAATAGTGATAAATATTCATTGGCACTTTTTCATTAGACAGAATTGCCGTTGCGGTACTTCTGAACTACAAAGTGAAGAAGAAGATTTCCAAATGAATGTGGCTTTTATCTCTCATAGCACATTTTTAGCAATCTGGTTTTCATGTTTCTGATGCAAATACAATCAGTTATAGCCCCGTGTCTCTTTAGCTTGTGTGTGTGTGTGTGTGTGTGTGTCTGTGAGTGTGTGTGAGCATGCTTATCTAATAAATTTATACTTTCTGTTTTAACTCACACTACGTAGGAATATGATAAAACTAAAATACATACAGTTAGGTCCATAAGTATTTGGACAGTGACACAATATTCCTAATTTTGCCCCTGGTACAATCACAGTGGATTTGAAATGGAGAACTCAAGACGTGACTGAAGTGCAGACTCTCAACTTTAATTTAAGGGGCTGAACAAAAAATAAGGCATTAATCGTTAAGTAATTACAGCCAGTTTTCTACATTGTCACCCCATTTTCAGAGGCTCAAAAGTAATGGGACAAACTAGTGAGCTGAGTGCTAGCTAATGAATAAGTAAGCATTATGTGTACTTGTAAACACTGTTGTATATAATATAACTAATAGCTAGTGCTTTCCTTTTAGTCTAATTATAAATATGTAGCAATTTTGTTGCATAAATGATCAATAAGTCCTCTAATTAATTCGACCATGTGTTGTTTGTTCCATCTGATACGACCCAAAGAAACGTTTCCCAATAAGCTAGCTAGCTGTTTTTAGTGGCTAGTTAGCTTGTTACCCCCTAAAATACTTGGTTAAGGTTAGGGAAACGTTATTGTTAAGGTTAGGGAAAGGCTTGTTGTAATGGTTCAGATTAGGAAAAGGTCAGGGTTAAGGTTACGAGAAGTTAGCTAACGTTAGTGAGGTAATATTAGCAAACATTGACATTCGAAAATGCTCTGTAATATTAGCAAACGTTAGCTAATATTAGCCAGATAACGTTAGCTGCCTAAAAACTAAAACACTGCTCTAGTTGATAGACTCATACCAACTTTGTCACTTCATCACAAATCATTATAAATCATAACATAATAAGCCGCTGTACAAATGGAGTGTGTTTTGCTGGAGGACGGTCTCAGCATGATCCCTAAAATGGGGGAACACAGTGGTGTAGTCTACGTGATACGCAGGTATACGCTGTATACTCACTAGAAAAGGTCCCGAATTTCCGCATAACCACTTAAAAATGCGCAGAGATACGCATCAGTATGTTTTGTTTGTTTGTTTGTTTGTTTTTTTTACACATGTTCACTTTCCCGTTCATAAAGTCACCTTCTCTGTGTTATGAAGTGGGCTCTTTTTGACCATAGGGACTAACGTCAGGCGTGACGTGAATCCTATGTAAACTACCAGGTGAAGCGGTGAAGTTGTATGGTGGGAAAAAGGTGTATGGCTTGAAGAGGGGCACGAGTCGACAACCTCAAACGGTCCAACGCTAGTAAGTGGAGAAAAAACAATGAAAAGCAAGCAAAACCAAATGTCACTATTTCAGGCTACGTTTACACGTAGTCGGGTATTTTGAGAAACGAATATTTCCCTCCCTCCGTTTTCCAAAATAACAGCGTGCACACGGCATCGTTTTCAAAAAAGTTTCCGTTTACATCAACCCGCATAAATACGCCGTCAAGCGCCATCATAACAACCCCAAGCCTCTGGGTGGCGGGGTAGGAAGGAGAAAACCATGCAAGCCAATCAGAAGCCAAACCCGACAGCAGTCCACCCAGGTTGGACCCAAGCGATGCTGGCGGTGCCGCTGACTGGCTCTTTGTGTTGGAGAGAGGAGACTGACCTCTGAGCCCTCATTCATCTCTGCTCCTCTATATAAAAAAGCTGCTGTAATTGAAAATGCAAACATATGGACAGAAATGCGACTGCTACTGTGAATGCATCCATGATCATCACCATTATAGACATAATTTACGTATATCATGTCTATGATCACCATAGCCAAATATAAACATTGTGCGCACTTTTGGCGCATAATGTGACGTCGGCTGCCTGAAACTCTGTATTTCTCCGTTTTTCTCAGTTTACATGCAAACGCGAAACAGGAGTTTTCCTAAATCTCCACTTTTGCCGGAGTTTTTAGAAAGAATCGTTTTCAGAGGCGAATTCGCCGTTTGCGTGTAAACGAAGGGCACAAACGAAGGGAAATGTCGCCGTTTTTAAAAATACCCGTGTACGTGTAAACGTAGCCTCAGTGTTTCAATAAGCCTGCTGCTTGTCAGTGAATGCTGCTGCTTCGGGGGACACTACAGCTGGAGCTAACGTTAACGTTTCAGAAAGCGTGCATGTGTGTGTGCGCGTATACCCACTAGAATAAACTAGACTACACCACTGGGGGAACACAATACAGGATCTAAGTTCTTGAATCTGAAAACAATGAAAATAAATTCTGTGAAATGTAAATCCAACCAGACTATCTAGTTGTGTGTCTACCTGTGCATGTGTGTATGGCAGGTGTTAGCAGCAGTGCTGTGAGGCTGGGATCTCCCCTCGGCTCGTCTCAGTCAACAAGAAAATGAAAACAAGCCAACAAGGCAGATCACTGCCACGGGGAGTTTTGCATGTTTACCACAATGTCAGTGAGCTTAAATGAAAAAATAAGGGTTTTTATGGACTGAAGACATCAGGCACATGCACATCAGAGTGTAATTAAGGTTTTGCATTTACAGTTTAAGTTGTTTTCCGAGCAGCACTCGAGACAGCAGACCGCCGGCTGCACACAGGACGGCGGCTGCTGAAAATCACTTTTCCCAACACCATCTTCCACTTTGATTACCATACCTGCCACAGGAGGAGTGATCTCATTCCGCGAATACTGTCTTTTACACGTGGCGACTTTTAATTTTCCTCTGTCGCACAGTTTTTAAAGTGGAGAGCTTATAAACTGAAGCTGAAATGAAATGTCTGCACACAGAACTATGGAGTGGCAATCACATTCGAGTAGCTAAACAGTCTTCAACCTCAGCAAACCTTGATTTCCATCCAATTCCCAAGTGGCAGCGCAACAATTTCAGCTCAAGGAGGACTATTTTATCTCGAGTGGGCACGTTACAAGAAAAACAGCCAACAGAGGAACAATTGTGGGATTACTTAAAGCAGTGGCAGGTTTCGTCGATGAGCTGTTGAATATTCAATATCTCATTCAAAATAGACGCGCCGTTTGTTGACAGTTACCCAATTCATAGAAAACAATTCAGAGAGCAGCACACTTGGATTTATCTGGCCAAATATTAAGACAGAGAGCTTTTCTCCTGCATTTAATGTATGCAAAGATAAATATTATTGCAGATCCAACCAGCAACAAGTTGAATTGAATGTCTAACATGTTTCTGTCCAGCGCTGAGCAGAATGATTTTCTAAAGCCGACTCAATCCCTCTGTGAAACATACTGAGTTTATGGCGATGTAATGGGGTTAGGGTGAGGCTACATCAAGGCAGAATACAGGGATAATGACATCCTACAGGGCACTTAAATATTTCATGTGTAGGGACAGACTATGCCACTTTAGCAAACATTATGCATGGTGGCTTTTACAAATTCATAAACTTCTGGCCAGCTGAATTAGGTGAGGTCGCTCTTCAGGAAAAAAAGGAGAGATTTTTTCCCCCTCTCAATGCAAAGATGGAGGTCAGAGAAATGGCACACAGAAAATTCACTTAGTATGCTGATTTATCGGCGCCCTTTCAGGCAGGCCTTTAACAGCCTTCACCTCCCCATAAAGGAATTCAATTCCTGGGCAGAGAGGCACTGGGGGGCTGCAATAATCATGCTGCTTCCAAACCCCTTAAGCTCATGTTATGATGAAGGCAAACTGTCAAGTGCTAAATAGAAAAACATTATGGTCTCTCTTTTCGGGAAATGCACCTGTCATTCTATATAGGTTGCATGCATATCCTGGAACAGGCCAGAAACATTATCTGTCACTTTTACTCTCCTAACACATATCTCTTAAAAGGTGGAGAAATAAAGCGCTGCATTGCATGCTGCACGGGTCACAGCTTCCCGCTAGCATGGATTGTGTTCTCTTCTCTTTCCACCCCTCTCTCCCTGCAGCCGCTGGGAAAACGGGTTTGAGTACAATCCATGATTACAAGGATTAGATTGGCTTCAAACTAGAGGTGCCCAACTGCTTAAATCTGAAGGGCAACTCTCATGCAATTTCAAAATCACACTGGATGGCCTTTCCAATGGCAAACTGAAAAGACAGAGAGGCAAAGGGAAGGAGAGAGGGCGATAAAGAAAGACAGAGAAGAGAGAAAAATTTGGCATCATACAGTAAGGATTTCGCTGTGAGCACAGCCAAGTCAACTGTGAATAATATTTGGAACTGCAGGATACACAGCGTTTGGAGAGCGGCCAAGAGCCCTGAAACACAAGCCTTGCAATGCTCGTCCCTGATGAACTTTAAAAAACAACCCCAAAAAAAAAAAAAAAAACGAAGAAAAAAACCAAAAAACACTGGGATAGTCAATGGTGCATTTCAGCCCATAATTAGGGCAAAGCATAACGCTCTAATTAAACAAATTTACCCAGCATTAATTTGAGAGGATCATTAGGACTCTGCTGAAAAATCTTCATCAAAAAGTCCACAGAAATGCCTGACACAGTATGGGCGCTAAATGGTGACAAATGATTTACGTCTGTTTTTTCTTTCACTCCGAGCCAGGCCTGTGTGAACCCGGTCCTCACTGCTTACATATGCACTTCTGCAGCATTATTTATAATTAAGCCTCAGGCTAGCCTGAAATATCCATCACACGTTAAGAAAACTGAACCAGGCCTCCTCCATAACATTGATTTAAATGCACAAAATCAGCAAAACAGCAATTAAGGAGGGACAGGGCTGTCATCAGGACATGATTCCAGATCTCGCCTGGTGTTTTAATGACTCTGCCCACACAGAGATTTCTCAGCGTGGCACACAGTGTAATCAGGCCCATTAGTGGAGCTCACCTGTTTCCATCGCCATGCCAGAGCAAATTATGTCTCAGAGAGAGCCAGGCGCCGGCCTCCTGTGCCAGGGAAACAAGCATGGAGGAGAGCGGCCGTCACGCAGCCAACAAGAGCCAGAGAGGTAACAAAACAAAAAAAAAAAAAAAAAAAAAGGAGAGAAAAAATGTACAGTAATATCGGGGAAAGACATCTTTCCAATTCAATTCTCGCATCCTTCTTGTACCAAGACAAAACACAACAATTCTCATAATTGTTGGAATTGATTCTCAGAGCCGCTTTGGCAGTGAGGAGCTGCACTGGAAGACATCACAGGAACTCAGACCAAATATAGAGAGAAGATGAGAAAGATTAATGTCGGGTCGTTGTTTCTAGATGCTCGCTGCTCATTAGCAAACCAGTAGCTTTGCTGGTGTGCGGCGAGAAGCAGGCGTGGTGTTTATCCAGGGAACTCGGACCTCGCGCCCTGCTTTCCTCACCGCCACCAAACGGGCATGCACAAGGGGAAAAAAGCTGCAAATATCTGACTGATTCCAGCGCTAAATCATAAATTGTGTATCTTAGTCACAATATGCACTGCATCATCTTTGTTCTCTGATGTTTCCCTGTGCTAAGTCAGCATTTAATGTCACACCCCCCCTCCTCCCTCCCTCCTCCTCTTCTCTCTTCATCCAAGATCCTCTCATGTGCATGCAGGCACAATACCAGACATATATGCAATAAACATACAACCTCAACCTTGAAATACTGAATTTATGATAAAAAAAAAAAAAAAAAAAAAACTTTGCATAATAAACAGGCTTCAAGAGATGCAGCAGTTTATGTCAAATCAGTTCAACGTGCTGAGGCCTCAGCAACGCACAAATCACACATTTTACACAAAACATTACAACATGGATGGAAGTGAAAGAGGATTTTTGAAAGCTGGGAATGATACTACTGGACTGAAACTGCTGATAGTCCATATTATTGTTTATGCCAACTTTCAGTATCCTTCAATTTGAATATTTTCACAACAGAAATTTGCAGGTATTGCATTCTTGTCATGGTGGAAAAGCCTCTGAAGACCAAGAATAAAAGCATGAACAGTAAATAAAACCTCAACAATAACAGAAGAAAAGAATAAATACTAAAATGTTAAAAGGCAAATTAACTGACAACATGGTTAAAAATCGAACAAGAAGTTAGTAACAGCTGTTGTGACGGCACACAGGTGGATTTTCTTGTAACTCCACTTGTGGATGACATCTACAGCTTCCATAACATCTGAATCAGTGTTTACTTCAAGAGTTTTTCTTAAGAGAGTCTCATATTTAGACATAAGTTATACATAGGGATCCACCGTTCACAGTAAAACAGAGTCATTCTCGCCATTAGCTCTCATAGTTATGTTTGCTTATTTTGCTGACATTATTATTATGAGCAGTTTCCATAAACAACGGAGTGACAGCCAGCAATTACATGCTTTGCAAAAGCTATGCCAAAATGGAAAGTGTAAATTGTGAGGATGATTTTGGAACAGCCACAAAATCAATGAGAAAAAAAAGTACTTATGCACTTATTGGCTGAATTTTTTTTCCTTTTACAAGAGAAATTTTATACACAAGTAATGGAAAGAATAGATATTAATTATGATGAATGATTAGATAATTACGAATCCCCCCTGAATTTCCGCATGGGTAAAAAACAATGAAAATTAACCTGACTGAATCCAACTAGAGTATAGAAAATTTAGTAAAATAATCAACCAGGTATTGAAACAATATATTTTGGTAGAGTACCCTTTGAATTTATGTCTTTTCATGATCTCTCTGTCTCTCCTTCTCTCTCTCTCTCACACACACACAAACACACACACACTGATCCTGGGTGATACCTTGGGTGGCCCTTCAGTGATTTTACCGCAGCTCGTCGGTGACACCCTGACCCAGATCTGTCCCTGGGTGTCTTATCACGCCCCGCTCTGTGTCTCATCTAATAGTTTTTCTCGCCTTATTGTCTGCTGGGCAGCCGTGATAAGCTCAGCGGTCCTTGAATTAGCTTTTTATTGCCGTTACGTGACGTCTACCAAACAGACGTGGAGGATGCTTAACAGTAAGTGTACTCTCGTCTGACATTTGAACTCGCTCTGTTTTTTTAAAAATTTTATTTTATTTATTTATTTTTTTTTACCATCGGTGTTGAGGGAAATTCAGGTCAGTGCTTCATGGCCGTGTACTATCAAACCGCATCGCTTCCCTAAACCCTGCAGGACAAGGAGGAATGGCTCACTTGCTTGTGGAGTATTATGTTTGTGATAAATCATAATCATCATCAATGTCAGGGTTACCACCGTATCTTAGTGCTTGGCCATACAAAACCAAGGTGGGAGACTATTAAGGCTCAGATTTTCGCTCTGGGCCTGTTTCAAAATTGCTCATTCAATCAATTAATCTGAGGGAATTGCCTCGTTTTGCCACGAGAGGTCAGGCATTCCACTAATGCAACACATCTGAGCCAAATACTGCTCAATACTCTACAAATCAAAAGCTGGGATGCAAAAATCAAAGGATAGTTGGGGGGGGGTTACATTTTAGCCAGAGGGTGGCGCTAGAGGAAAGGTCATGAGGTCACCACAGACGACAGGGTTGATCCTCTGGGTAGAATGAATGTGATTTCCAAATTTCATGGTGAGCCACCGGACAGATTTTGAGATATGAGATTTGACATTTTTGCCAAAGGGTTGCACCAGAGGAAATGCGGTCATGTGGTCATTGACATCAAGAGGAATCTTCCTTTGGGGAGCATGGATGCACTCACTAAATATCATGTAAATGTCATAATTAAAATGCAAATTTGCCATTTTGGCCGGTGGGTGAGGGTCTGCAAAATGAACAGGGTTCATTGTCTGGGGAGCATGAATGCGCTCACCACATGCCATGGAAATCTGTCCAATAGATTGTGTAAGTTTGACATTTTAGAGGAAGGTTGAGGAAGGTTGATGGTGACACAAGCTTCATTCCCATTATGTGTCTGTTAGAGAGTGGAGCTAAAGGAAAGGTCACAGGGTCAGTCGAGAGGATTCTTCCTTTTAGGAGCATGAATGCACTCATCAAATATCATGGCAATCTACTGATTACATTTTGTTATCTTGACATTTTGGCCTGAGGCTGGTGCTAGAGGGAGGGGTCATGACATCACCAACACTGACAGGGCTCATCCTTCAGGGAGCATGAAGGTGAATTTCATGGGAATAGATTTAAAGATATGTTGCCTTTGAATCGCGTTGTTGGACGGATGGACGAAGCTAATATCAGCAAGCTAATATGTGAGCTGTTGTTCTGTGAGTGGAGGTCGTTTTCAAGGTTTTGGTCCCAACTCGAGAGGGTTCATCTTGGACAGTCTATGTTGAGTAATAATGTATGGGCCCGAGACCAATATTTCCCTATTCGGTACCACTCAAAGGGACGAAGGCTAGTTATATTTTTTAAATAGATACATGTCTGTAGATTATATTTTTGTATGATAGCCTTTCCAGGTGAGTAGCTAACTCTTGGTTATCAGCTCATGAAGTAAACCACCCCCGAAGTAAAACTGCATATTAAACGCAGGCGCATTACCTAGTTTACACTCATGGTTAGGTATTTTCTCAGTGTTCAATAATAGTGTGTTTGGTATCATTTTAAAGGGGACCCTCTAAGCTCTCATTTAAACCCAATTGTGAATGTTTGTGACATATATGGAGGTTACTGCAGCTCCTCAAACCAACAAAAGTATACATTTTTTCACAATTTATGCCTAAACCTTGTTCTTTCTTTATGCACTGTGGCATCTAGGAACACCAGAGACACAAAATACAAGTACTACAATACTCAGCTGTTTGTAAGCTTTCAGAAAATGTATAACATGCCCATATAATTTCATTGTGAGAATAATATATAGGCTAAGGCGGCGGTGGCCATCTTTGCCAATTTTCAACTTTTGATCTTGATTACCTAGATGGTCAAGTAATACCCCTTTTCATAGGTTTGCAGTGGTGGGAAGTCCATTTCCAAAGTTATTTTTAATCAGGACACCAGGGATGTAAAACATGGTACTACAATACTTGCATGACTAAGGTTTCACAAAACATTTACTATTATGTCATTGTGAGAAGTGACTGTGAGCCTTAAGTTATTCCAAGTCCCTTTTGACAACAACTAAGCTGGCTAGGTCACAGTCATCTCTAGGTAATGTGTTAAATACACAATGAACATCTAGGGTAACAACTAAGGAATACAACAGTGGACACAACTTAAATATGATTTAAAAACTTATTTAAATCTTTTGAACAAAAATAACACCCAGGTAATACTTTAGGTTATTTCACAGTGTTGTTTGTGATATGACATGTATATGGTATGTAGTTGCATAGCTTTTTGGATTTGTTTATCACCCCAGAGTCCAGTGTGTAAACCATAACACTATCCCCCCAAAATATTCAACTTCCCTTGACTGGCTGTGACTGACAGTGTCACAGCCTGTGAAAGCATGTAAGCCAATTAGACTGTCACAGACAGTGTCTCCGAGTGAACTTCGCAGATGTCAACAAACTGTGTGCGGTTCTGTGTCCCACATTTCAGATATACTGGACAAGAGAGGTCTTTCTGGAAGCCAAGACAAAGCACCATGACATCAGTGTCGTCTGCTGTGATGATCACTGCCATTGAGCCTGTGTGTGCTGCATCCTGTGCATGCAATAGTAGGCGAGTGTCAGCTTCTTCATGTGTTGAGTACAGCTCTGGTACTTCTGCACACTCATCCTCTGTCATCCTGTAGCAGGTTTCCTCACAGGTCATGTACAACACCTTCCCATGCAGCATTCCTCTCTACTGTGGGCGTTTCCACTCTTCTACCATTACCTTTATGAGACTGGTCTTATTGGAGGAACTGCAAAGAAATGTTCTCCATTGCTGGATTTGGTGTCCACCTGCAAGGTTCTTGTAGTCGAGAGTGATGTCTCTACCCCGGTTCAGTTGTTCAGCATCTTTGATCGATGTCTGGTGGTACACATCAAAAACGACAGGACATATGTGAAGGCTGCCTCTGCAATCTGTGCAACGGTCTTATTGTTGCCATCCAGCTTTTGCACGAGGCTCATCCCATCAATGATGGTTGTAGATGGTGTCAGGATGTGTTCTGCAGGAGACACATTCTTCTCAAGCTCTCTGGCAAGTGCAGCCTTGTTTGTTTTTCGCAGAGATCCATCAGCATTTGCCAGTGCCCATGGTAGTGGACCCAGTTGATGGGCAAGGACATCCTTCATGTTCACCTTCCTGTGTTCAGCCACCAGGATCATGTGACTGAAAAGGTTTCTATCTGCCTTGAGAACCACCTCTTTTCCTTTCTTCCCATGAGATGTCTTTTTGTTGACACTGGAGAATGTCTTCAGACTTTGCTTGGTCATCCTGTCATAGAATTTTGAAGAGGAGTTCTCATCTAACCGGGTTTGCTTGAAAACCTGCTTATAAATCCCGTCTCACGAGCTCTCAAGAGATCTCTTGTTACATCAGGTGGAGCCAAGAAGCCAGTGGACAGGCTAACCAGATCTGTCCCATCAGGGGACAAAGGATTGAGCCAGTTGTTCTCCATAAGGTCAATGAGGGACTGGACGTCTGCCTCATCTCTTTTGATTCTTGTACCCTCTAGATCTGGGTGGGATAGCTTGGACATACTTTGGCCTGTCAGGTCTCTCAGTTGTCTGAGGTACATGCTTCTGTACTCAGCGGTTAGATAATATTTACTCACAGCTCCTGGCTTCAAGCTGAATCCAGAAACCACTCTATTTCCTGAGCCACGCCACCCAATGCAATGTGCTAACGAATCAAGAAGCCGATTCGTTAGCACATTCGATGAAACTGTAGCAAAAATGTGATTGTGTTACACTTCTGAGTTTCCCCTTTGGGCGGCGTGGCTCAGGAAATAGAGTGGTTTCTGGTTTGATCCTCAGCTCCTCCAGAGAGCATGCTGAAGTGTCCTTGAGCAAGACACTGAACCCCCTACCTGCTCCTGATGAGCAGCTCGGCCCCTTGCAAGGCATCAGGCAAACACGCTTTGAGTGGCTATTAATCAAGGTTATTATCAAAATGAAAACGAATGAAATAAACTAAGTGTGAAAAAACATTCTCATTAACTGAAATAAAAATAAAAACTTCTGTCAATTTATTTCATTCATAAGCCTAGTGCTTTGGGTGGATATGAAATTACCAGTTTTTTTTTTTTTTTTTTTTTGCTGTGCCAGTATGCAGTCACAAAAGCAAGACCGTTTTACATCTCGCCCGACAAAATACCCCATAATTACAAAGACTGAAACTAAGACTGAAACTAAAAAAAAAACAAAAAAACAACTAAACTAAACTAGCAAACACACTTTAAAAACTTATTAAAACTAAACTTAAATGGAAAACAAAAAGTCAAAACTAAATAAAATAAAGACTAATGAAAAACTAGTATAATATAACCTTGGTCAGTAATCTATCTACAGTCTCTTCATTCTGAATGTTCTGGAAACTCCCTGTATCGAGTAGTGATGCTTCCCTAAAGATTTATTTCTTTGGTGTCCAGCACGGAAACGTTATGGTTGCTGTGCATTAAGATAATTAAGGTAAAAAAAAAAAAAGGCATATTCCACACTTTTAAAGCAGACTGCTCCACTGAAGTCTGTTATTTGGTCAATTATATGTAGCACACATGATGGGATGTAATCCGTTTGTTCCAGCTGCTCGGTGTGCAGCGTCTCCACCAGCCTGCTGGCTAATCAGGTGAGACCAGGTGTGATGTGGAGGGACTCGACCGGACAACACCGATGTTTACGTCTCTTCTCCGCGGCTCCCCTGATCAGTGCGCAGAGAGCAGATCTTGTGGGATTTCCTGTTTCCACTTCATTAAAATGCAGATTAGTTTCTTTTGGAACGTTTGTTGTGTTGAAAGCCATGATGAGTTTTCCTTTGGGGCCGTCGGCGTGCGGCTCTTACTGTAGATCTGCAGCAACGGTCTGAACACGATCAGACTGCATCACTCCTCTACTGCTGTACATCACACAGTGGTAAAAATACATCTTCTACAAATCATTTCTGTTGTTTATGGATCAGTATTCAATTAATAAAAGGAGGAAAATGTGTTATTGTGTGAAAATTTGCACCTTAGCTGCAGATTTTCACACAACAAATTCCTTTTCTCATATGCAAATATGTTTGAGTGACATCACGCGACGGGGAAGATATTTCTGGGTTCCTCCTCGTCTAGTTTCCATGGACTCGTGCCACGCGGGGATGTGTGGCCACAGACATACAGCAGCCGAAAGCCAAATCCTTTCATGATGGTTTTAACGAATCCTACTGATCAGCAGGGAGCCCATGAATGAATGTAAACTGCTGTAAGCACTTTTTGCTAACATCTCTGTATTCTCCATAAAGACATGAAGGCAGACAATAAATTAGACAATCTTTTTTTTTCATGAGTTTGGTGATTTATCCAAACAATGATGTTTGAAACATCGTCTCCTCTGTCCACAGTACAAGATTTATCATTTTGTCTCCATCAGTCATCACTGGAGTCCCCTCACTAATATAACTGCACTGTCATACAACTAAACTGCATTTTGTTGTCGTGGATTATGTTTGTTTGTAAGCATCACCAGAACATTTCTAATCCCTGAGTTTAGTTTCAGGGATTGAAGATGGTCATTATTTATTAACCTGCATTATAAAATGTCGGCAACCTCGACTACGGACCAAGTCGAACGGCTCATGTCTAATATTTTTTGTCCATGAATGTGAAAATCACTGGCTGTCATGCCCTCCCCAAAATAACTACATTTGCCCATGTTGCTGTAACTGAGTAGCTTTTTGTGTACTTTGAATATTTTTTGAATAAAAAGTAATTTTCCTTTTAGTTTAGTCCATTTCTGCTTGAGGTTTGTCCTTCATTACATTTTAAATCAGATCCATTACAGAGAACAGATGATCAATGACAGACTGTAGAACCTTTCACAATAAAAGCTCAGTCAGCAAGGATGAGAAGAGGAACCTGCTTCTGCTTTGTTGGTTCTACTTTTTGTCCTTTCCAAATTTCACAATAAAAGCTGCACCATGAAAACGTGAGTTGGCCTGACGATGACAACCATGTAGTCTCAGCTATCATATACTGTGCTTATCCCACATGTGTCAGTTGAGTCTACAGGGTCCTCACTTCAGTTGAGTGTAATGCCCCTTTAAAAGCATGCAGTGTGCAGCGTGTTCTCTCCTCCTTTTCTAACTGCATGGAAAAGATCCCAGCTAACACAGTTACTGTTTGGAAAAAGGAGCTCAGTCACTTTTACTGCCAGGACATTTGAAATGAGACACTTTGGACTTTTACTGCAGGAGATTTTTACTGCACTACTTCTACTTCTACTGCAGTCACACACCAGCAGAGGAACGGTACTTCTACTTCTACTGCAGTCACACACCAGCAGAGGAACAGTACTTCTACTTCTACTGCAGTCACATACCAGCAGAGGAACAGTACTTCTACTTCTACTGCAGTCACATACCAGCAGAGGAACAGTACTTCTACTTCTACTGCAGTCACATACCAGCAGAGGAACAGTACTTCTACTTCTACTGCAGTCAGATACCAGCAGAGGAACAGTACTTCTACTTCTACTGCAGTCAGATACCAGCAGAGGAACAGTACTTCTACTTCTACTGCAGTCACATACCAGCAGAGGAACAGTACTTCTACTTCTACTGCAGTCACATACCAGCAGAGGAACAGTACTTCTACTTCTACTGCAGTCAGATACCAGCAGAGGAACAGTACTTCTACTTCTACTGCAGTCACATACCAGCAGAGGAACAGTACTTCTACTTCTACTGCAGTCACATACCAGCAGAGGAACAGTACTTCTACTAGAATAGCAGTTTGCAGTACTCCTCCTCCTCCTCTTCCACTGATACCTGCAGTGTATAATGATTGAGGTGATTTCATTTAACATTCGGATTTGGATGACATCATTGTGTGTGTGTGTGTGTGTGTGTGTGTGTGTGTGATGCCCCCTGCTTCCTATCATCCGGAGGATTTGAATCACTACTTTTTTGTTGGATGAAAACGTCACAGATTATTACCTAAAATGCGTGCACTGCTAACAATAACGAGCACGGTGTCTGACATGTCTTAGTCACTGGAAATTATCATAACCCTCCATTTAAAAAACAAAAAAAAAGAGACCTACCTCAAACCGAAAATGAAACACAATCTAGAAAAACAATGACAGGACATGCACACAAATGAGCTCTGAGGCGACTCCACTTCATTTTCTTTTTTTTTTTTTTTTTTTAATCACAGAATGAGCTCGCTCTGCTTAATGCTGCACCATACTCTGTTTTTATTATATAACTTATTATATAACCAGTGACTTCATCCTGCTCGGCTCTTTGTCGAGCGTTGGGCACACAGTAGGTGAAAGTTATACCAGAAGAAAAACAGCCCTAGTGGAATTTATAAATCTTTTTTTTTTTTTTTTTTTTTTTTTCAGTTTTTCCACATTCGACGTGCCGCTGCTGTTATATTTATGAGGTGATTTCTCTCCTTAGTCAATTCTGTACATCTCAGAAAGATTGAACGTATATGAGTGCTCTAATACATGGCACGCGGGCAGCCATGCATGCTCCTGCACAGAGGTGGTAAATGGAGATGTTTTGCTGTGTGTGTGTGTGTGTGTGTGTGTGTGTGTGCAGGCGTGTTGATGGATGGTATCTGAGTAAAGTCTTATTTGTTGATCAGATCAATCAGGGCTGCAGAGCAGGGGATTTAATAACATTTCCATCTGCGGGAGACAAACCTGACAGGGAGAAATGTACCATGAAACCTCGTGCTCAGCCGCTGGTAACAGGCCTGATCTCACACACTCACCCACACACTCGGTACTGCTCTCCGCCAAGCCAAGGCATTTGTATTTGTCACCAACCCGTTTTTCGCCCCTTCTCTGATGTGGCATTAGTAATGTTACTACATTCTCCACAGAACAAGTGCACCTCCCTCCCCACCTCCTTGCCACTGCACCGCCAGATGATCATGTGGGTTCTCATGTCAGGAGACCCGGAACCTGAAGGAACCTGAAGGAACCTGACAAACTCTGAGCAGAGCCGCTGACACCACACCCAGGAAAACAACAGCTCTTCAAAATGCTTCAAAATGCTCTGTGGTTCTACAGAGAACCATCAGCAGCTGAAGAACCTCTTTATTTATGGGCTGGTTCTCCACACACTGTATGTGGTTCTTTAAAGTCCTTAAGGTTCTTCATGTTTATTGGAGTTATTTGGTGGCAGCAGCTAACAATTCTTTTCCTTGTGGATTAATGTGCAGATTATTTCCTCAGTGAATGGATTAATGTCTCGCTCTATAAACCATCAGAAAACATTTTTAATAGCTCGTCTGGAACCCAATGAAGGAACAAGGAACGTGGAGAACCGGCCAACAACATGTTCATGTTGGTTTCCAACCTGCACACAATTGTTTGATTTAAAACGCTCAGAGAGACTTTTATTCTGAAAAAAAAACATTTAAACAAAAAAAGGTTCTTTACTGAAACAGTTGGGTCCACAAAGAACTCAAATAAAAAAAGGTTCTTCAGAGAACCTATTTTTGCTAAAATTCTTTAAAGTACCATTTATGGTTCCGAAAGAAACCATTTCTGATGATTCTTTGAGGCACCTTACCTAAGCACCTCCCACTGACACACCTGTCCTTCCTCACCTGTCGTCCACTGAGGCTCCTGGGTCCTAAAGTCCACCTGAGACATAAAGACAACAGAAAGACAAAAGTGTAATGTGTACGTTTGAAGATGGTGCATGGAGGAGGTTCAGCTCCCTGAGTTTTAAAGTCAGATCTGAAGCAAACTGTGTGGTGATCCTGTACAGCGATCCGACGTTTGTCAGCCGTCTCGTTCGGTGGGAGTTACGTCTCCCTCAAAATGTGACTGCCGTGTGATCGCACACACGGCACGCTGACAGACCTTCAGACACATCGGTGTTGTTTTTAATTAATGTCTGATTTTTGCTCATGGTGCAATGAGATCACAGCAAATTTAAATCACAGGCTCCCATGTAAAGTTCCCGGCTCTATTTTCCTCCCCTCTTGTTTTAATTAAACATTTACACAGTCCAGACCTCGGAGGTCAGACCCTGCAGGGAATTAAACATTTTCTAAGGCACATTCTTCCTCCGCGGCGCAGGGTGTGTGTTTTTTCACATTTTATATTAGATCTCAGAAAAACGGTGGGCATGGCAGTTTGTATCCAATTAAAAGTTGCTAATGAACCCTGAAATGATTGCTCTTTGAAAATTGCCCATCAGGCTCCATTTGTGGTTTCTATTGAGTAAAATAACAGTGAACGTATAGACGGGAGTAAAATGGCACGTCGGCCGCGGAGTGTTTGCTGAGAGCGGCCGAACGCACCGCCGGGACTCCCGCCGGATCTCTGAAAGGTTACAGAGCAGGAATCCTGAAAATCTCATATGTTAACTGGACTGTGTCGCTGCGCTCAGCTCCTCTCAGCTCCTCTCAGCTCCTCTCAGCTCCATTTGTCTGGGCAGCAACAAGATCTCTGGCTGTTTTCACGAGAAATGAAATTTTCAACTGCTGTGCATGCATGTGTGTGTGTGTGTGTGTGTGTAAATTGGGTTATATAACATGGCAGAAGGCGATCACTTCCCGTAAAGCAACATCACCGATCAAAGCGAGACTTCCTGGCAGAGGTGGACGTTACTAACTCCATTTACTGATTTTACTGGAATTGAGTAACTTTTTTATGTCCTTTTTTTTCTTTTAACAAAACATGACTGTAATCAGTCAGAGGCCGGCCAGATCCCACATTTATCACGGATTTGTTCAATACTACACTGCTTATCCATAGATTACAAATGACAAATTACATGTACTCACATTTCTGTAATTTTTTTTTTTTTTTTTTGAGTAGCTTTTTTTTGTGAATTTGTATTTTTTGAATATTTAAGTCAGTAATTTCACTTTTCAGTCCCTGTTCAGCTTGAGTTTTGTCCTTCACTATATTTTAAATCAGATGCATCACAGAGAACAGAAGACCAGTGACAGACTGTGGAACCTTTCACAATAAAAGCTCAGTCAGCAAGGATGAGAAGAGGATGCTACGAAGGCGTATTAGATTGATTAGTTACAGATTTAAACCACAAACACACACACATCTGACACCTTCAGGAAACCTCAGAGGGAAAACTCATGTGCTTTCTCAAACATTTATATTTTTATTGGACTTATTATAGCATAGGCTAATTATTTTAGGAATTATTCATGACTGATATTTTTTACATTAACATTTTTTAATCTCATGTACCCCCTGCAGTAACGTCCCCCTTGGGGTACGCGCACCACCATTTGAGAACCATTGCCATACGCCACCTAGTGGTTGGAGCAATATGACTTTTGGTCTGTTTTACTCACTAAATCAAAGACACCTGTGAATGAATGAATGAATGAATGAATGAATGAATGAAGGCTTTATTTCGAACATGTGCAAGTTGTCCAAAAGACACCTGTAGCTTTTCAACTTGTCGCGAGAACTTTTTGCATTAACCTCGGTGACAAGCGTGCGCGGATCCTGCATCTTCAACCATAAAAAAAAAAGAAAATGAAAATGAAAATGAAACTGCTGGAATTGAATATTTTCCATTCGGTCTGTTCAGCTCATCACAGCGAATCGTTTCAGCCGACACAGAGAGAAAAATTCATGTGTCATTACTTTTTACTATTCCTGCTCTTGATGCCGTTTCAACCCCGTCCCCACAAGACAACAGATAAATAAATAAATAAATAAAGATTTCAATATGGAACGGTAAAGACAGCCATGAAACCGAGTACGTCGAGCTGACACCTGAATGCAGCACGCTCCACGGCGCGCCGCTGCTCCGCTGAGCAGGCCTCGCCGGAGGAAAATCGAAAAGGCTGACACAGAAAAGTGTTGCTCAGCCCACGTCCCATTTGACAAAACACCCACCAGCGCCGTCCCAAAACACACCGCCCGCTGTATCACAGGAATTTGCATCTGAGCACTGGAGCAATTTAAATATGACTGGAACAGGTTGTCGGAAAAATAAAGAGAAGAAAACACATTTTCTACATTCGCTATACTTTCTGGTTTTAAAGTCAATCTATTTATTAATCATCCTCGGTTTATCCAGGGAAACACAGCAAGACACGGGAACTCTCAAGAGCGCTGCGCTGATAAGACAAATAATGAATTCAAATAAGAACATTATAGAGCGAGGTACTGAATAACAAAAAAAAACAAAAGAAAAAGATAGAGACAGAGAGAGGGAGAGGGAGAGATGGTGGTGGAAATTATCATATCTATCACCAAAATATGAGGGGGGAAAAAGTTATGAGGAGATAAGTGAAGTTAAATTCAGGATAAAAACACTAAAAGACTAAAAACTGCAGCTTCTCGCCTTCAGCAGCTCTCATGAGTTTCCCCTGGAACAAGTTTGGTTTTCCTCTGGAGACCAGCTCATGTTCAAATCTCCTCTATTACAAACTCGGTCATAAATACACAGAAAACTGCTGTGGAAAATGTTGTAAATGTAGTACATGCAGTCAGTGTCACCTGTGAGAGTCTGCAGGTAATTCTGTGCTCGCTCAGACGGCCTCCAGAAAATAAAGAGATAAATACATTTTTTAAAAAAATAGCTGGGTTAAAGCCATGGAAATACACGATTCACAGCACAACAGCGGCGTTCGATAAGGAGCTGTTGAAATCGGCAGCGAGGCCTCGGAGCCGGTGGCCTGCCCTGGAAACCCTCACCCGGTCCCTCAGAGCTGTGTGAAGCGCCACCTGGCCTCCGGATGCTTCAGGCTCCGGCTCCAGAGATTTGGTCTCTGCAGCTGCTGATCGTGTTTCCTTTGTGTTACTGAAGCCGCTGGATGTCCTGAAATTTCTCTCAGTAAAAAAATCATGTAAGAGCGAGCTCTGTTGCCGGCCTTGAACACAGCTCCTCATGTTTCATGTCGTGGATTCATATTTAAACTCCGAGCAGCACATGGCTGAGGCGGTGCATGTATGTTTCAACAGCCGAGACTCGTCGTGAAACATGTATGATCCAACAAGCTGGTCAGAAATACAGCACGAACGCTGACATCAGCCTGACTCCTCGCCTTTAAGTCCAGAATACATCAACAACATGGTAACTGAATATGAGCCCCGCAGAGCTCTGAGATCTACGGACTCAGGTCAGTGAGCTGAGCCCAGAGTTCACACTAAACATGGTGAAGCAGCATTCAGCTGTTACGCTGCACACAAATGGAACAAACCACCAATAGAAGTGAAATCAGCCCCAAGTGTGGATGTTTTTAAATCCAGGCTAAAACCATTTCTCTCCTCATGTGCTTATGGCTGAGCTCTTTCAAAGCTTTTTAGTATTTTAATTTGTTATCATTTTTAAAGCAATTCATTATTTTTTGCAGTACTTCTATTCTATTTTATGCTCCATTTTAGTCTTCTGCAATTGTTTTTTTTATTGTAAGAATTTTCTTATTTTCTTGTAAATGTTTGTTTCTTTTCAATTGTTTCTTTTCACTTTTCTTGTTTTTATGTAAAGCACATTGCGCTTGAGTTTACGTACAAAAATAAAAGCGTCCGATTCAAACGATGTAACCGTCACTGCCCGCGTACCTCCATGCGTCCTTTACGTCGCCATGGCAACAGCAGCCATTACACTGTCGATGGACCTGGCTGGTGAGCTTCCTGAAGTGAAATCCCAGTGATTTTCTGTAACTAGGATTAGGATTATTAGCCATAATGTCGTAAGCACTGAAGGCAGACTGACCACGAGCTTTGAAGTTGTAAAACAATTGAATAAAATCAACCTCGTTTTATTCACGGTGTCACGGAAAAGTACTACACTACCCACAATCCTAACCATGGCCTTGATTGGTGGAGCTATTTAATCCCACTAATCTCTGCTCCTGTCAAATTTCAGACCACTTGACTACTCGATGAAGTTATCCATGGTGCAGCTTTTATTGTGAAATTTGGAAAATGAAGTAGAGGCAACAAAGCAGAAGCAGGTTCCTCTTCTCATCTTCGCTGTCTGAGCTTTTATTGTGAAAGGTTCCACAGTCTGTCACTGGTCTTCTGTTCTCTGTGATGGATCTGATTTAAAATGTAGAGAAGGACAAAACTCAAGCAGAACATGGACTGAAGAAAAAGTCAAATTACTGACTTAAATATTCCAAAAAATACAAATTCTGTATTTTTTTAAGTACACAAACCGCTCCTCAGTTACAGTAACGTGAGTAAATGTAATCAGTTACCTCCACCTCTGGTTGTTCCCCACATAAAGGTTACCGCTCCGGTCCTCTCTGAAAAATGAACATTTCTCCTCGGTGCGAAAATGAAGGAGGAAAAAGGACTTTTTATTATCTCCCACATCCCTGGATGTAAGAAATTCATTAATCAAGCACCGACATGTACTTTGTTCTCATTAAACATTAACAGAAATAATCTAATTCTTCTTGTACCGCCGGTAATCCCAAAAGGTCATTGTTTAAGACTCTAGTGGGTGTGAAGGAGTTGGTGGAGTGACTCGCGTGCAGCTTAATGAACACATTTCATGTACAGCCGCCCTGCAGGAGAGCTCACAGTAACAATACTCTGCAGCCCCGTGGAATATACATCGATTTCCATTGAGCCCAATATACGGCGGCGTTACTCTCAATTTAGAGGAGTCAGTATGTATAGAATAACAGGCGGTGCAGCCGAGGATAACAGAAGGCTACATGGGGAAATTAAGGCGGTAACTCATATTGATTAGAAAGAGGCTCGAGCAAAAGCAGCAGTTGTCGGCGTGGGACTGGGAGAGGGCGACACGTTTGTTGCTGCTGCTGCTGTTGTTGTTTTTGTTGTTGTTAGCGCCGCGGCGGCCATGCAAGACGGAGTCGAGACGAGAACCGCACAGCACATCAGGCCAGAATGGAAGATGTCAACATTAAACTCCATTGTGAAGATGTACTCCTCTTGTGGAAGACATTACAGTCGCTCTGGTGTTCCCACTCCGGGGCATAGAACAATAAAAGCCTGGAAAATAGATGTGAATGATGTTACACAGCCCCAATAAATGTTATATTCACTGAATGATACATCAATGAGCGATCGCTCGGAGATAGAGGCTATTAAGGCTCCATGTGAGGAAGGGACTGCTCATGCAAAGTGGGGCTTCACAGCTGGAAGGGACATTCAGCGCAGGAGGTACTCTATCACAAATTCATCTTATTTGAAATGTGGAGGAAAGGGGGAAAAAATCATCCATTTTTGAAGTGAATTACTCCAGCTTTGATATGGTCTTTACCTCGGGGGAACTTGGCTATGTATATCTTAACTAAAGTCAGAAGGGAACTCCACTCTCAATTAAATCCCGGCCTGGCTGGCAGTGGAGTCGGGCACAGTCAGGTATAATTAATGTGGAGGTGGATGTACAAGTTTGATTGGCAAGCAGAGCACCGGGGAGCTGGGAGAGGTGCAGAGAGGGCAAGCACCACACTGCCGCACACACACACACACACACACACACACACACACACACACACACCTATCCCTCCATCCCTCTTCACTTTAGCTCGCTTTCCATCCATCATCTCGCGAATTATGACTCAAATTAGAGCAGCCAAATGGATGCGACTACACCAAACCTGAATGGGAGCGACAACATGTGATAAGACGGCCTTAATGTGAAAATGTGTTTGTGTTCAATCAAAAGCCCCGGAAATAAAGAAAGGAAGAAATTAACGCAGAAAGAGAGAAAGCAACGGGAATGCATTTGCCGAATAAATGACTTTCCTCCGCGGCGGTTTGATCTGACGGCACAGCAGGTGAGAAGTGACTTAGCGAGACGCCGAATGTAAAATAGATGACATCTCTGACCTTACTTTTCAATTTCATCATCATTATTATTTCTTATTTATTCATCCTCTGAAAACACAGCATCAAGGAGAGGCCCGTCGTTTAGGATGCTGCCGAGTTAGGCACAATACAAATTTAAGTAACACACAATAAAAATGCTAAATGACCAAGAATACAGAAGAGAGCACAACACAGACACGGCGAGGCACGACTGAGAAAACAGAAAGGAAAGGAAACGCCACAATAAAAACGACTCCTTAAAAAATAAGCCATCAATAACAATTAAAATTAGTTAAAGGTCAGTTAAAACAATTAAAATCAGAGGCAGTAAGATTGAAAATAAGCCCCTGGAACTGCCTTAAAGCCCTCAGGATCGAGTTCATTAGTTTGTGCAATTGCATTTCTTTAAAAAATAAAAATAATAAAGCCTTCAGCTAAAACAACAGGAGCGATATCTTGTAAGATTCATTGCATTTTCCTGGTGGATGTTTTATTTTTCTCTCCCTCCTGACATTCGGGGACCCTGTTGATGGAAACTCGCCCGAACAACTCACATTTTATTTAATTTTTTTTTTTTTTTTTTTTTTTTTTTTGCAACTTTTCAAAAACTCAGCAGTAATTCTTCTGACACTTGGATAGAAACTCTCAGCTCTGCCTCCATCACTCGGAGGTTACCAAACTCCACCTGCTCTTTGGTGCTCATTAATGCTGTCAACAGCTTTAATATATATTTTTCCTATTTATATACTCGTCTCATTTTTTTTTTTTTTTTTTTCACCAGACAGTAAAAAGGAAAGTAAAAGGTGCCAGCAAAGCATGAGCTGGTTTCCAAGCGTGTTTCGTTCCAGTCATGTGGATGACGTCCTGGGCGAAGACGTGACACCGTGCAGCCCGGGAAGCCCTGATATGTTTCTGAACCTCTGTTGAGTTGTCATGTAAACAGCATGTTCCCTTCCACCTCCGAACGGGCCTGGCACGCTTCATATCAAACACATATACACATTAATGATCATACATAATCATAGCTCCGGGTTGGATGCCCACATAAGCCCCAACGTGCAGAGTGTGCGTGCACTTTGTGGTTTTATTTGCAGAGAGAAGCTTTGAATGTCTGCTGTTCTTCCCCAACAGTGCAGGAAACAGTTCTAACAGTTTTATCATGGATGCTGCAGTCTGGAATATTATTTAAATGATGGTAAAAGATGGTGGTGGGCGTTGTTATGGATCCTACCAGAGTTATGGGATGAAATACGCCCACAAGCGCTGTCATTGGCCATAGAATTTGACGAGACATGAGACCAAAACACTTACCCAGAACTCTGGTGGGATTCATAACACCGCCGCCGGTGGTTCTCCTCGTGAGTTAGGTGAGGTTCTCCGAGGAGAACCCAGAAAAAACAACCCTGTAGGACATTTGTACAGCAGCTCATTACGACCTGCTGTTAGGTTTTAAAGGTAAGTGCCCTCTAGTGGTCATGTAAATAACGACACGGTGGTGTAGTGTTAAGAGAAAAACCAAAACAACGCGCTTTATAACAAACACATGAAAAAAACAATAAAATACATCGTAATTTAAAAAACAGAATAGCATAGGGAATAAATAAAGTTACAGCTGCTGCGCAGCAATGGATTTTAGGCATTTCTGAGCAACAAGTGTAGAACTGGAAGATGCCATTCTAATAGGCATTTGGCATCAGTTGAGGTTTGAACTCACAATTTCTGGCATGAAGGACAATGCTCTATCTCACTGAGCTAATTAGCAAACGACAACACAGTGATATGTTTAGAACTTCTTCTAGCTTATTATGGGAATTACAGCTGCAACAATAAATAAACCAAGCTAAGGCTTGAACTCATGATCTCTGGGACCAAGGACCATCTTCTATCACACTGAGCTATTTGGCCATCAACGTAACCATCGCTGCCCACAGGCTTCCATGTGTCCTTTACGCTGGCATGGACGTTAAGCAATAACAAATAAATCCACTAGAGGGCAGATCAGAGTCAACAACAAACATGGCGACAGTGGAAGAGGTCAGTGAGGTCTGTGAGGTCTGTGAGGTCTGTGAGGTCATTGAACACATCACAATAGGAGGACGGCAGTCTGCGAGGTCATCAAACGCATCACCGCGGGAGGGTGGCAGTCTGTGAGGTCATTGAACACATCACATCAGGTCATCAAACACATCATCACGGGAGGATGGTGGTCTGTGAGGTCATCAAACGCATCATCACAGGAGGACGGCGGTCTGTGAGGTCATCAAATGCATCATTGCTGGAGGACAGCGGCCTGTGAGGTCATGTAACGCATCACAACAGGAGGACGGCGGTCTGTGAGGCCATCAAACGCATCACAATAGGAGGGTGGCAGTCTGTGAGGTCATCAAACGCATCATCGCTGGAGGATGGCGGTCTGTGGGGTCATCAAACGCATCACAATAGGACGGCGGACTGTGAGGCCATCAAACGCATCACAATAGGACGGTGGTGGTCTGTGAGGTAATCAAACGCATCACAATAGGATGGTGGTAGTCTGTGAAGTCATCAAACGCATCACAACAGGAGGACGGCGGTCTGTGAGGTCATTAAATGTATCATTGCTGGAGAATGGCGGTCTATGAGGTCATTTAATGCATCACCACGGGTAGACGGTGGTCTGTGAGGTCACAAACACATCACAATAGGAGGACGGCGGTCTATGAGGTCAACAAACGCATCACAATAGGACGGTGGTGGTCTGTTAGGTCATCAAACGCATCACAATAGGATGACGGTGGTCTGTGAGGTCATCAAACACATCACAACAGGAGGACGACGGTCTGTGAGGTCATTAAACGCATCACAACAGGAGGACGGCGGTCTGTGAGGTCAGTGAATGCATCACAACAGGAGGACGGCGGTCTGTGAGGTCAGTGAACGCATCACAGCAGGAGGACAGAGGATACTTTCCTCCAGTGTTGCTCCTTTTTGCTATATTAAGCATGTAAAGTGCATTTCCAGTCCCCGCCCCACCCCCTACACACACACACACACACACACACACACAGGTGAGACTGATCAATAGCCACATCAATAGCTGCCATTTGGAAAACAAGCTTGTTTCCCCTGCACCCTGTAATCAGGGGACAGCGGCTGTGACTCTGTTCCTGCACATCATTCATTCCTATTAGCCAAAGCAATCATTTCAAAATGTTAAATCCTCGCCAATAACAGATCTGAAGGTGTGCGCCATGTGTGCCGCCGCTTCAGTGTGCACCGAGAAAAAAAAAAAAAGCAATTAAAGGAACATATTCAGCTTGCGCAAAAAGGTGTTGATGATCATATTTCTCTATTACTCCCACGCCTGGAAGCAGTCACTTTAACAATGACTGATGCACCTATAACGTGGGCTTATGAACTAAATCAGATAGCGGCCAGACGGTGGTGATTTGTCACCTAGTTAGTTAGATTCAAACTTGCAGAAAGTATAATTAAAACCATTCACTTTTATTATTCTGAGAGATGTGACAGTTCTGTTATATCCACGAGGAACAACTGAGCTGCGGCGGCTGCAAATTAAAGACAGATACCGGGAAGAGTCCGCTCTCATATTGCCGTGCTCAACGTGATTTAGCTCCAGTTAGACTCTTAAAAAGTATTTTGTAACTTAATATGTCACGATGGAGAGGAGGCCGCCGAGGACCCGGCATTTGTTGCCATGGCGACGGCAGCGACAGTGTTTTAGCATGCAGGTGGTCAGCGTTCCCTTGCGAGACATTATTCACTGGTTAGTATTCATAAGACTTTGTTGTCCTTCAGACCCACGATGCACTGCACCTCACATATTTGCATTTTTCAGGCGGGTAGAGGTACAACTTCCCTTTCTCTAAAAAAAAAAAAGAAAAGAAAAGAAAAGAAAAAAAAAAAAGAAAAAGAAGAATCCCACCGGTTTGGTTTTCATTGGAAGCTCACGCCGTCAGACAGGAGGAGCTGACTCTGCTCCTCTTGGAGGCCGATGGATGTTGAGAAGAAAACCATCTTTGTTGGTGTGGGAATAAAGTTTCAGCGGAAAGTAAACAAACTCCACTGGAGCTGCTAGAAATATGATTGGCCAGTTACCAAACCAGGAAATGGACCCAAAAATGCAACATACATCTGTTTTAGGATTGGTTGTCTTTTTAAGATCAGTTGTCACGTGATTCTGATGTGAACGCGATCTACAACATCAGGTTTTGGTGTCAGTCCCTCTAAACCAAAGAGCGAGGCCTTCTATCTTCCTGGAGCCGCCAGTTTGCAGCGACGTCCATCAATCACACAGGGAGAAACCCAGTCCACCATAAAGAAGAGGACATATCGAAAGAAAATTCACCAAACTGCCCAAGATGTAAAATCAAAGAAGGGACATTGTTACACATGTTCTGGCAGTGTGAAAATTAAATAGTTTCTGGAACAGGATTCATTTATTTGCAAAATCAGTTTTAAAATTAGAATTTGAGATGTCTCCATGTGTTTACCTCCTAAATGATATAATCAACTGTTATTTAGATCAAAAGAAATGCAGACTGTTAACTACCATAACCTATTTTGCCAAGAAATGTATTCTTCTTTTAAGGAAAAGTGAACGTTTACCAACATTTAGTATGTTTTTGGACCACATAGCTCAATTCACATTCACATTCACATTCACATTCACACTCAATTCGCATAGCACAATCCACTTCTGCTGCTCTAACGGTGGAAAAAACATTGGCTGCTAGAAACTAGAAAAATCACACGAGTCGCGTTGACCTCCACTTCATGCCGGGTGGAAAATCGGGCGGCGTGGCTCAGGAGGTAGAGCGGTCGTCCGGAGGGTTCCCGGTTCGATCCCCGGCTCCTCCAGAGTGTGTCCAAGTGTCCTTGAGCAAGACACTGAACCCCTCACCACTCCTGATGGACAGCTAGGCGCCTTGCATGGCAGCCTCTGCCATCAGTGTGTGAATGTGTGTGTGAATGGGTGAATGTGAGGCAAAAACATTGTAAAGTGCTTTGAGTGGTCATTAGACTAGAAAAGCGCTATAGAAATGCAGTCCATTTACCATTTACCCATAAACTGTCAGGTCTGTTCGCTCCGAGATCGGATCTTGCTCGCGTTCGGATCCGAGTCCAGATCTCAGCGAGGTGTGGACAGCATGAGGACACAACCTGGACAGTTTATCCGTACATACAGAACAGTGGAGTATATCTGCAGGGGAACATATCTGATCACTAATCGATCAGGCAGGTGGCATTAAAGTGTAAGATCTAGTGGATCCATGTAATTCACCAAGGAGCAATAACCTGAAGAGCATTTTTTTTTTTTTTTTTTTTTTTTTGGTTTCAGCGGCTAAAAAAATGTAGTCTCCCATAACAGTCCATAGTATATTTCTATCATTTGTGTGTGTATGTTCCTAACTGCACTATTGTACATGTGGCCAATGGCTGCCAAAACTTCCATTTTATATTATATTGTTTATAGATATTTGGCACCTTAAATAGTTGCATAGTTAATTATTAGTTTTTTTTTGTTTGTTTTTTTTACTGTTTTGTGTGAATGTATCAGCAGCAGGATCACTGCTCTATTTTGTTGTACCTTGTGCACTGACAATGAAGGAATACTGAATCTTGAAAAGTTGCATTGAAAATCAAAGTGTGACCGCGACACGCCCTGGTCTGTCTGCTAGCTGTACCCTGCACCTGTTATACCGAACAGAGCATTCACATGAGATCAGACTCATTCAGTATTTTACAGTCACGAACTGGAGAGGCGAGGCAGTGAACACACAGACGTCTGCAGTCCCAGGTTTCATCGTCATCGGGTTGCTCAGTTTCATCAACTCCTTTTGTTTTGTTCGGCCGCGCTGTCCAACCCCTTCCTGTTTATCTTCTGTTGTACTTTGAATATTCCTCTCTTTTTCTCTTCATAAATCCTGGTTTCCTTGATAACTTAGTGGTCATGGCGTCTCTTTATTTGCCTCAGTCTCCTGGTTGAGGCATTATCTGTAACACTGCCATCTAATCCCAAATAACCCTACCATTTACCACTGAATAAATACAGTGGTGGAAAAAAGTTTTGGGACACCCCATGCATTTGTGAAATATTGCATTAACAAATCACTCTTAGGTCTTCAAGTGCAATTTCTTTTAGTACAGTCACAGCCAAAATACTAAACAAATCCTAAAAAAGCCATTAAAAACTTCAAATTGATTGGTTCCATTAAAATACATAAGAAATTTTGAGTATTGGGTCATTTTGGTAGCAGTGATGAAGGTCGTTCTTTTTATTAAAAGACACAATTTTTGTTGCCAAGCTTGGTGTCTATATAAAGCAGCACATCTGAAAGTTCTTCAGACACAAAAATGGCCTAAAACAAGGAACCTAACTCAGGAAACACGCTTGAAGATAAAGATTAACCTGTCAACAATTTAGTTTTGTTAGGTTTTCTTGTAAACAATAAACAAAAAATATAATTTGTATTTGTTTGTATCTGTCTAATGCAGCCACACCTTTTGAAACACAAAAAAGATTTTTCCACAAATATTTCACGATAATATTTGAGATTGTGAGATTGTGAGATTGTGTAAAATTTTAAGGGTGTCCGAAAACTTTTTTCCACCACTGTATATAAAAAAGTAAATACAAAAATAAGACTCATGAGTATCAAAAATAACTAACAAATATGAATAAAAACACATTTTAAAATATAAACGCAAATAAAAAAAGAGGATGAAATTATTACCCTAATTGACTATTTATATTATTCTTATGAGCAGAAACAATGCACAAATATGTCAATGAAACTATATATTGTATATACACAATGTTATGGATGAATTGTGGTTTATTCTGGCAGCATTGTGTTTCTGGTAGATTCGTCTTCCACTGATTTGACAACTCAATCAGCCGTACGTCACGTGGAGGCTCGTGCACCTGAAGCTGCAGTCTGCGTGGATCTCCAAAGTATGGTAATGACTTTGTCCTTTAACTCGTTTTAACCGCTCCCTCCAATATTAAAATACCCAGTGGGTGTTTTCCAGCTTCGCCCGCCCCGTTATTACATTCATCTCAAGCAAAATCAGAACCCAGGCCATTAAGGAGACCTCTGCTGGCTGCACATTACGGCGTGACGTCCGCGCACGCAGCAGAGTAACTGTGTTAGAGATATGAATTAGCCCCTGCAAACCCCGGGCCCACACATAATGCATTTATTTATGTCAATGAGACTAAAGAGACTGATCACACTCATCATGCAGGGGAAGACAGAGTGTGTGAAAGGGTGTGTGTGTGTGTGTGAGAGAGAGAGAGAGAGAGAGAGAGGTGGGGTGGGGGCGTCAGGAAGAAAAAAAAAAAACAGTCAAGAAAATGGATGGTTTTCAGATGGTAATTTTTAGCTTCAAGGTAAACACACACACACACACACACACACACACCGAAGCCGCAGCTTGTTTTGCTTTTGACCTGGCAGAAAAACAGCGACAGTGACTCTTTTTTTTTTTTTTCTGTATCTGCTGGATGAACTATTGAAGTGCTGCACGGAGTGAACAGAATTTATTACCTGGTGTTAAATGCTGCTTTCCCAAATTAGCACAAAGCGGTGGAAGCTCGTCCTGCCGACGACGTTTCAGACGATATTTAGCGAGGAGGGAAGGTGAAGGATGACAGGAGGAGTGTTGGACCCAACTGAGACAACGTGGCACGCTTTAAAGTCTCTGGGCATCACTCTATTCTCTCTCTCTCTCTCTTTCCCACACACACACACACACACACACACACACACACACACACACAGAACCTGTCTGTCTCTCTCATTTTCGGACTAATCTATTTTTGTCATGGCTGGCCGGTCGGGACCCAACTTTTCTCATCAACTCTTACATGGCGCTTGGCTCCCAGACAGACAGGGGGAGGGGGAGGAGGAGGAGGAGGAGGGTGGAAGTCTCTTTGTGTGTGTGTGTGTGTGTGTGTGTGTTTTAGCCAGTGGAAGCAGAAGGGAACACAGCAGTGAGCGCTGCGGGCCTGATCCAGATGTGACGGATCCGGTGCGTGTCAGTCCTCTGCACACGGAGCCTCGTTTCCCGGCCCGGAGCTGCAGCCGGCATTACGATGCCGTGATGCAGGGACACACACATGAAGGAGGTGTGTTTCACACAGCCGCGAGCGTTCAGACCCACACGACGCTGATAAACACAGGGATGAGGATCATCTGAGCCGGTCAGTGTCGCTCCTCCCTGACCGCAACACGCAAAACTGTCTGTTGTTTTTGGCAAATTAAAATTAATTCTTCACCTCACTTCATTAGGCAACAATGGATGTGAGTCCCACCCCCCCAACAATTACCTTTATTCCTTTTAAGAAACTATTAATGCTCCCTTTTGCAATGAAGATGCATTTTTTCCCCCATCTTTTTTGGAAAGTTCAGAACTTCATCCAATACCTACATCCAGTGCATTCAGAAAGTATTCACACCCCCTTCACTTTGTTCACTTTTGTTATGTTGCAGCCTGATGCTACAATCGTTTAAATTCAATAAAAACAAAAAACTGAAATATCACATTGACATACGTTTTCAGACCCTTTACTCAGTACTTAGTTGAAGCACCTTTGGCAGGGATTACAGCCTCGAGTCTTTTGGGGTATGACGCAACAAACTTTGCACACCTGGATTGGGGGATTTTTTGCCATTCTTCTTTGCAAATCCTCTTAAGCTCAGTCAGGTTGGATGGGGACCATCGGTGGACGGCCATTTTCAGGTCTCTCCAGAGACGTTGGACAGGGTCCAAGTCAGGGCTCTGGCTGGGCCACTCTAGGACATTCACAGAGTCCCTAAGCCACTCCTGTGTTGTCTTGGCTGTGAGCTCGGGGTCATTGTCATGCTGGAAGGTGAACCTTCAGCCCAGTCTGAGGTCCTGAGCTGTGGAGCAGCTTTTCATCGAGGATATCTCTGTACTTCGCTCCATTCAGCTTTCCCTCAACCCCGACCAGTCTCCCAGTCCCTGCTGCTGGAAAACAGCCCCACAGCCTGATGCTGCCACCACCATGCTTCACTGTTGGGATGGTACTGGGCAGGTGATCAGCGATGCCTGGTTTCCTCCAGACATAATGTTTGGAACTTAGGCCAAACAGTTCAGTCTTGGTTTCATCAGACCAGAGAATCTCGTTTCTCACAGTCTGAGACTCCTTCAGGTGCTTTTTTGCAAACTCCAAGCAGCTTTCATGTGTTTTGCTCTGAGGAGAGGCTTCCGTCGAGCCACTCTGACATGAAGCCCAGATCAGTGGAGGGTCGCAGTGATGGTTGGTTGGCCTTCTCGAACTTTGTCCCGTCTCCACACAGGATCTCTGGAGCTCAATCAGAGTGACCATCGGGTTCTTGGTGACCTTTTCTTACTAGGGACCTTCTCCCACGATTGCTCAGCTTGGCCAGGTGACTGGCTCTTAGAAGAGTCCCGATTGTGCCAAACTTCTTCCATTTGAGAATTATGGAGGCCACTGAGCTCTTAGGAACCTTCAGTGCAGCAGAAATTATTTTGTAGCCTTCCCCAGATCTGTGCCTTGCAACAATCCTGTGTCTGAGCTCTGCAGGCAGTTCCTTTGACCTCATGGTTTTTGCTCTGATATGCATTGTCAGCTGTGAGGCCTTCTAGAGAGCTGTGTGCCTTTCCAAGTCATGTCAAATCAATTTAATTGACCACAGGTGGACTCTAATCACGGTGCAGAAACATCTCAGCAACGATCAAGAGAAATGGGAGGCACCTGAGCTAAATGTCAAGTGTTGTTACAAAGGGTCTGAATACTCAGGTCATTGCCGGCCACTTCAGAACTCTGCAGCACTTTGTCTTAAACCATTTGACCCATGACCCAGCTTCCTGACCCTGGCCCTCCACTGTGCTCCAGAACGCTTTGATAGTCTTTAGATTTCACGATGCCATTCCGGTGCCAGAGGCAGCAGAGAAACCTCAAAACATCTGTGAACGTCCACCATGTTTGACCTGAGGGACCGTGTTCTGTTCTTTGAAGGCCTCATTTCGTTTTCTGTAAACATGACAATGATGTGCTTCACCAGAAAGCACACAAAGGTTGAGTCATTTTTCTCCATTTAAACTGGTTGCAAGTGTAATTTCTATGTAGCCGCCACCTGTTACTGCCACAGGTGAGTTTAAACGCTAATTAAAGGAGCATCACATGCTTGAAATCCAATTATTTCTTACATTTTTGAAGAGGTGCCAGTAATTTTGTCCACTCCATTTTTGGAGTTCTGTGTGGAATTAAATCAAATTCGGCTTTTTTAACTAGACACACAGTTGTCATAAATAAAAATGATAAATATCATAAAGTCCAGTCACATGATTCTTGTTCACATGACAGTCACATGACACACTACAAATGTTGTATATACAGTAACATGACAGATACATGTCTAAAGAAAAACATATACTGTATATACATATTAGGGGTGTAAGTTCAAAAAAAAAAAAAAAAAACCCACAGTTCAGTTTGTGTTGTGGTGTCTGAGGTTGTAATTTCTGTTTGTTTTGTACATCAAGAAGAAAAAAACACATGACCATCTGCAATGGTATTTTGCAAAAAGTAACTTTTTACCCATTCAGAGATTAGGGACAACAATATCAAATCAACAAACGCTCTGTCAAAGGCAAAAGTCTCCTCAGATTATTTAAACCAAACATAAAAACACGTTCAGTATATTCATTAACTCATCAGTGTGTGTGTGTGTGTGTGTGTGTGTGTGTGTGTGTGTGTGTGTGTAATGCTGCACTTTGTAGGGTGTGTCGTGGGTTGAACTATTTGGTTTCACACCCCTAATACATAAAACACATCAAAAAACACAGAAATATAGAAAAGACCATCCATGCACGACCAAGAGCCGTCATACCTTCAGTCTGGGTTCATCAAAATAAAAGCACCTCTATACTCTGTAAAGATAAATATAAGAAAGCCTGCTAGTTTATTTCTTCGTACACATTGGAAGTTCAAAGTGCTTTACAAGTGAGCAGATAAAACAACAAAGCAAAATAATGAAGCAATGAAAACTAAGTGCATTAAACAGTTAGATGGATGTCAAAAATGAATAAGTAAACATGTAACAGACGACATAATAATTTAAAAAAGAGAAAATAAGGACTGTAGCATACCTAACCATCAGGAATTCACACGTGGAGCATAAACCCAGGACAGCACAAGTCAAGTCAAGTCAAATTTATTTATATAGCACATTTCATACGACAAACTTAAAGTCAATGTGCTTAAAATCAAAGCAAGACATAGATTACATACATAAGCAGTATAAATACGATACAAATAAAAAAAGACATGAAAGGCAGTGTTGCATTACAGCTAATTATAAACTGAAAGCTTGTGAGAAAAGAAATGTTTTTAGTCAGCATTTCAAGAAAGATACTGTTTTGGCAGACCTGAGTTCGTGTGGTAGAGAATTCCAAAGAGTGGGACCGTAATGACTGAAAGCACCATGAGCAGATTTTCAATGTATTCTTGGAATAGTGAGTAGACCTTTACTTGATGACCTCTGGGATAACAGGAGTTACCCCGGTCCAGTCGTTTCACACGGGAGGGGAAATACAGCACGACTCCTGGAGCAGGAACAGACACGACCGTGAGTCGATGTTAAAGTCCTCGCTCAGAGCTTCTGCTGTGCGAGTGTCCAGAGTAGAAATCCACAACAGCTCTGTCCTCAGGAAACATCGCTGTGACTTGATGGACGTCTGAATAAACTGCATTTAAAGGAGCTGTACGGTGTGCGGATCTTCATCTTCGTTTCTTGAAGCATCTCCAAATATATTCCCCAGTTCCCTGAGCAGGACATTTATTTCGTTTTTACAGTGCAGGCCGAGCCTCAGTATGCACCGCAGCCCGTGTGTTTTGTTTGAATGTCGGAGGGAATAAAAGAAAAAGTGAGGATTAATCTCGCAGCATCCATATTTGAACGGTGCTGCTGTTTGTATTCGGTGGCCGGCTGACAGTCGGAGACGCCGGCGCAGCGCAGCGCAGCTACCTCTGCTGCTCCAACAAGGACACTCAAATATTTGCGATGCATCTGTGTGGCGCAGCAAGCCTCATTGGCTGCACTAAGTGAAATGACTGGCTTCAGGGTCCAGAGGGTAAGTGATTACTTTTAATCTTGTCTAACTTTGCTCTGGAAAAAAAAGAAAATTAACTAGGGACGTGTTCAGGGTGAGAGATCGTTTCTCTTTCCGCCGTTAAGTTCTTCTCCATCAGACGAGAGCCTCTCCAGGGAGCGCTCATTGAGCTCAGAAGGACAAAACAAACAGAGAGCGCCGCCGTGCCGCCGTGTCGCCGTGTCGCCACTCAGGTCAGACATGTTGTTTTAGTTTTCATCTCTCTGTCTGGATGAGAGGCTCGCGTCCTCCCATGTGAATATTGTAAAGTAATCTTCCCTTTTTGACTTGCAGCACATGCTCCGAAACCTCACCTTTTGTTTGATGAGCAATCTCGCTTCGATTGGATTCAGATTGGCTACTCTGGGATTTTCTTCTCAGACATTTCCCTCGTCATCTCCTTAAGACGGGAGGTGTTGACTTGCCGCTCTGACGGCGATGTTACGCCGTGTTTTTTGCACGCTAACGGCGTCGACAGGTTACAGCGAACGCACTGGGACTTCATGTTGTGTTGCGGCAGGGGAGCAGAGCGACAGCAGCGACGCAGACGCTCATTCGCACGTAAAATAATAATCTGATGCTTTATTAATCCCTGTGGGGAAGTTCTCCCTCCTCGTGGCCTCCCTCCACAGGGAGGTCAGAGGTCACGCTCGGCCTGGAAACAGATATTATGGCCCCTTTGTGCTGCTGGCTGTTGTGAAGGTTACTTCTGCAATTAATTACACGACTCATTATCCTTTTAAAAATGTATTAATAAAGAATGCAATCAGTAAAGTAAAGCATTTTTTATAACTACACCAAGGAAACGTAACCAAGGTAATCAAATTTACTTTTCATTACCTTTTGATTACTTTTCTAACAAATGTTTTAAACCGGGCAAAGCTAAATATTTAAAGCAGGCAGTGTAAAGCTCATAAAAATATGCTGATTGTTGTCCATTTTTCATTAGACGTTCTGATTTTTATTATGATTGTTATTATAATTAGTGTAATGTTTTGATCTTAGAGTCAATTACTATCAAAGATTTAGACTTCCTCTGTTATATTTACTATATTTACTATAATTTACTACATTCCTGACAGTCCTTGAAGGCAGCATCTGTGTCTGGTGTTACTGTCAGCCAGACTGAAGGTAAAGGTGAGCTAGTAAACGCTACATTTTCATTTAAATCACAACAAATGACAGTACAGCCGATATATTACATAAAGAATGACACGAGTCACCTAGTTTATGTTAGTAGTTTGCAGAGTTGGCAATGTGAGTGATCAATGATCGATGCATATCAAATGTATTTATTGGTGCAGCAGAAAATAAAAAGGAGGCTGAACCAGCCTGACATCATCGGACAAACCTCTGCAGACACAAAATAAATAATTTTTTCCATTTTCAGAAATGCAAGAATTCACACATTCTTCCTCGGTTGAAAAGGCCAAACCTCATGTAACATATACTTTGTTTATACTTATCGTGACACACTATGAAGAGACATTATCAAGAGTCATGTCAGCCTGAAGGTGTGTAAACCAAAGGTGGAAGGAACTAATTACATTTCCTTACGTTACTGTAACTGAGGAGCTTTTTGTGTAGTTTTTAAAGTCCGAAATTTGACTTTTACTTCAGTTTTCTGCTTAAGTTTTGTCCTTCATGACATTT
Source organism: Myripristis murdjan (assembly GCF_902150065.1). Classification (NCBI taxonomy): domain Eukaryota; kingdom Metazoa; phylum Chordata; class Actinopteri; order Holocentriformes; family Holocentridae; genus Myripristis; species Myripristis murdjan. The sequence goes on from NC_043984.1 coordinate 34,848,918, forward strand.
TAAAATAATGACAGATTGTGGAATCTTTCACAATAAAAGCTCAGTCAGCAAAGATAAGAAGGGGAACCTGCTTCTACTTTGCTGCTTCTACTTTTTATGTCATTTTCTAAATTTCACAATAAAAGCTGCACTATGAAAAACTGCAGCGAGGACCATTTAGACTCAACTGGAAAAAGAACTGGATTAAGTGTGGGTGGTGAGAACCATGTAGATTCAACCATCAGATTATGTGCTTATGTGTCAATTGAGTCTACAGGGTCCTCCCTTCAGTTGAGCGTAATGCCCCTTTAAAAGCATGTAGTGTGCAGCGTGTTCTCTCCTCCTTTTCTAACTGCATGGAAAAGATCCCAGCTAACACAGTTACTGTTTGGAAAAAGGAGCTCAGTCACTTTTACTGCCAGGACATTTGACATGAGACACTTTGAACTTTTACTGCAGGAGATTTATACTGCACTACTTCTACTTGTACTGCAGTCACATACCAGCAGAGGAACAGTACTTCTACTTGTACTGCAGTCACATACCAGCAGAGGAACAGTACTTCTACTTCTACTGCAGTCACATACCAGTAGAGGAACAGTACTTCTACTTCTACTGCAGTCACATACCAGTAGAGGAACAGTACTTCTACTGGAGGAGTAGTAGTACTCGACTATGCAAATAAAAAGGTGGGGAAACTCTGAAGGTGTTTTACGCTCTACTGGTCGCCTGATCAAACGTCTTTCCTTTGTTTTAAGTTCGTCAGAGAGACAAACTCCCTCCTCTGTCGTCCCTCCGCCTCCCGGCGCCCGGTCACAGCGGTCTAGCTTGTTTCAACAAATTCACCGAGCCCGCTTGACTCAAACCGATTCCAGGAAGTTGTATCCTCCCGTGTCTCACTTTCATTTTGGTGTAAGGTAAAGGACGTGTAACAAGTCTCCCCGGGCAGCTTTGGTATCAGCGCCGGGTTCTGTTATCACCGCCGCAGCGCCTGTTCGTTTGATGCGGGCCGCCGCCACCTGTCGTTCTCCTGATTACGGCGGGCCGAGCACCAGGCCCGGGTCACGGCGGAGCAGATCAGACGGCGGCGGGACCAAAAACACAGCAAGTCTCGCTCTCAGAAGAAGCAGGCAGCCGAGGCAGACAGACGCACGGCGACAGAAGTGACAGCGGCGCTATCCGCGGCGGCGAGAGGCGAACGCTCGGGCTCTTTGTGTCTCTGTCACGGGCCAACACACCAGCTCTGCACTTTGATCACTTTTTTAGTAGTTTGTTTCCAGCTCAGACGGGGTTGTTTATCGCTGCTCCTCTCTCTCTGATTGAAAGTGCAGCAGTGAGTCTGGCCTTGGCGGCGCGTTCGCTCAGCAGGGGGGGGCGAATTTTTTTATTTTATTTTCCTCACAAATCAGAAACACACGTTGAACTGCGTGTATTCTTGAACTGGAGCTTGGCTGATGTGAAACCGGGGCAAAGGGGACCAGCGGTGAGAAGAGAGAAAAAAAGAAAAAAAAAAAAACCCACCTTTTCCCCACTGAGCTGTGAGATAAGCATCAAAGAACATCCAAAAGAGCTGCTCATGAATCTGCGGCAGGTTTTTAAAACATGGAAAACATCATCCACCTCAAAACCTCAGTCAATAACGTCCCTCTTTGCATTGGCCTCTCATTTACATCTGCAAATATTAGACTGGGAATCCACCGTTCCACTGTTTAAACCACATAACGGGGGGTTTTCGACTGCATCGAACGTATTATGGACGTGCTGTTGCCAAATGAGTGACGACGTCTGTTCAAGATGGAGCTGCTGACTTTTTAACCAAAACCCGAGAGAAGGAAACGTGTTTCTAAAAATTGCATCAGACAAAGTGAAAGTGTCACTTGAGAAGCAAGTATCAGAGAGTTCGACCTGACGCTCTTAAAGACAAATTTTAATGAAACTGAAAACTAATGAAGCTATCATTTCTTATTCAATTAATCAAGTGGCATAACCATTACACAAAGCACTTTCCCCACAATTCTATGATATTTATGAACATATGGAAATTTGCACATTTAGAACAGTTTTTGAGGCCCACAGTAACCGTTTGAATTCCCATTTAAAGGAACAGTCTGTAATTTCTCCGAGACAGTGTCTGCTCCTCCACTTGGCTTTGTTTCAGTCACTGTCTAACTGACCAATTACAGCGATGCCTTTTTTACTAATCAGTTTTATTCCATGCTATTCTACAATAGCTTTCAATGGGGAAAAATTAGGCTACATTCTCACAGCATGTTTATGTAAATATGTGAATGAAATATGTGTGTTATATGTGTTTTTATTAGCATGAAGGTATAGTGCAGTAAAAAAAAAAAAAAAAAAAAAAAAGTTACCAAAAATTGGATCTCAACACTCCTAAATGACCAAAAAAATTTTGTTTAGCACTTTTCACATATCTCCCATTCACTTATAATGGAGGCTCCAATGGGAACCACATCCCCAGAACTGAACCTCTTAGGAACTCAGAACCAACATCCATCTGGGGTTTTCGTGGACGCTGAACACACCGGTTTTCACCCCTTGACTCTACGATTTTGTTTTGAAGATAGAAACATATTTTTTTCTGTATACCGGAGGAGACAGATTTTTCAGTCTTTTGTTTTTTTGGGGGACACGACTGTTTCCATGCACCCAAAACATAAAGAAACAAAGAGAAGAAAGATACCTTCTCTTTTAGGGGGGGGATTCATGTACAAAAGACAGTAATGGTGGGTAAAAAAAAATTCATTTGCATTAAGCAGTCATATTTTCCAAGGCCTTTGACAAGATATGTGATCAGCCCAGATTAAATTTCTTAACAGGTTTTCAGTATCATGTTTCAATGTGACTAAGGAAAGAGCTGTTTTCATCCAACAAATTTCAAACTAACTTCAGAACAAAAATGAGTGAATATATGGACTTTCTAAAGGTAGAACTGAAGCAAAACAAAAACAAAAACAAATCCACTACTGGACAAGATGTTATTCTTTAGTGCTCATGTTGGTCATATTTTCTGCTTTAAGCTGCAGGTAAGGCGTGGGCCTGCATAGTGATATTTTAATGGTCGTGTGTCTCTGATGGAAGCTTACATGGAACAAGGACAGATGGGACATTACTGACACTTTGCAGCCACCGTTTCAGAAAATCTGAGGTGAGTACTGAATGAGACTGAGCCTTCAGTTTGACTGATTTTGCTATGCATGTTTTTTTATTCGACAAGTTTTTTTGTTTTTTTTTAATCACTATTCATGCCAGTTTCTTCATCGACAAATAACGTCCTTGCTGTTGAGTCAGACACTTTATCCAAAGTTTCTGTTCACTTTTTCAGATTTGCAAAACTGTCGTTACACCTTTCAGTGCACTTATACAGGAACCAAAGTTTTTAAAGTATTTATCAGTGTTTGTCAGCTCCGACCGTGCAAAGTGTTGTTTCAGACTTTAGAGGACAGCTGAATCCAAAGGCAAGAAAAAGAAAGCAGAATGACTCTGATGTAAAGCAGAGAATAAACCCTGCTGAGACTCGGGAGAAAAAAAAATGTCGGCCTGGGACACTGTTCACACATTTTGTAGGTATATTTCACGCTGCTATTGGATTGCATCCAAATGAAGTTTCCTTGTGTTTTTACGTGATGACAGATAAATAAATATCTATACATCCAAACTTTTCATTCAGGAGAAGGAAAATACCGGCGCACATCAGTCTGCTTCCAACAAGTGGTCGCTAATTTTCCTGGGATCCCATGCAAAAGCCACAATAAAAAGCATATAAAATGAAAATAAATGGCCTTACCCACTAGAATGCGGGCATGGCCTATATCATGAGATCCAGCCCGATGCACTGATTTTGCTGATGTGAGATTTTTTTCATGTGTGCTTACAATGTTTTTGGACAGAATGTGAAATTGTTTAATATAGCGCCACCATCTGATCGTGTCTTTTTTTTTTTTTTTTTTTTTTTTTTTTTTGGCTCAGTAGTGGGTGAGATTTGGGACTTATGATGGCTGTTGTTGGCAACAACTTCTTAGTACTGTCTGTAATTTCAAAATTTTGGCTTGATTTTCCTCAACGAAGATGAGACATCAGATGACATTGCCATGGTCTACGTTTTCTTTTGTAAGTGTTAAAAAGCAACCGTCTTGTGGCTCGTTGGTCTAGGGGTATGATTCTCGCTTTGGGAGCGAGAGGTCCCGGGTTCAAATCCCGGACGAGCCCTCGTCAGTGATCACTTTGTGACCTTGTACCCTCCAATTATCAAATCAAACAAGGCGTTGCAATATAATCTGTGCACATGGTAGAACAGTAACATAGTCAGCGACTACTCAGCATGTTGGGTAAGCGGTCCTGTTGCTGATTGTTGTTCACTAACCTAAGAAAAGCACAGGGAGTGGCATGAAGTCTTGAAAATGCAGAAGGTAGGATGCTTTGCATTGGCCGGGAATCGAACCTGGGTCAACTGCTTGGGAAGCAGCTATGCTAGCCACTATACCACCAACGGTCAGTGGCTTGACTCACATGGTTGATCGCAGTCGGTCGAGACTTTTGTGTCTCAGGTGCTTGAGGTTTCATCCAGCAGCACGCTAAACTACTGCCCTGGCTGGAAGTGAAGGTGATATCAGCAGCTACAGAAGAAGCCATGTTGTCCATGGAAGCCATGTTATCCATTGTGAGACTTGCTCTTGTTGAAGGAGGTAGATGGATTGAAGACACAGCTTTACTGCCACAACGTTCTTAGTACTGTCTGTAATTTCAAAATTTTGGCTTGATTTTCCTCAACGAAGTTGAGACATCAGATGACATTGCCATGTTCTACGTTTTCTTTTGTTAAAAGGCACCTCACATGTGGCTCGTTGGTCTAGGGGTATGATTCTCGCTTAGGGTGCGAGAGGTCCCGGGTTCAAATCCCGGACGAGCCCTCGTTAGTGATCACCTTGTACCCTCCGCTTATCAAATGAAATGGCAAACAAGGCTTTCTAATAGAAACGGTACGCATGGTAGAACGGAAACGTTGTCACTTTCTACTGTGGGTTGTCTTTGTGTTCTCGGCCCCTTTGCTGATTTTTTTTCAGCAACCTAAGAAAGCACAGGAGTGGCACAAATTCTTGAAAATGCAGAAGGTACGATGCTCGTGAAGCTTTGCATTGGCCGGGAATCGAACCCGGGTCAACTGCTTGGGAAGCAGCTATGCTAGCCACTATACCACCAATGCTCAGTGGCTTGACTTACATGATTGATCGCAGTCGGTTGAGAGTTTTGTGTCTCGGGCGCTCGATGTTTCATCCAGCAGCACGCTAAACTACTGCCCTGGCTGGAAGTGAAGGTGATATCAGCTGCTACAGAAGAAGCCATGTTGTCCATGGAAGCCATGTTATCCATTGTAAGACGTGCTCTTGTTGAAGGAGGCAGATGGATTGAAGACACAGCTTTACTGCCACAACTTCTTAGTACTGTCTGTAATTTCAAAATTTTGGCTTGATTTTCCTCAACGAAGATGAGACATCAGATGACATTGCCATGGTCTACGTTTTCTTTTGTAAGTGTTAAAAAGCAACCGTCTTGTGGCTCGTTGGTCTAGGGGTATGATTCTCGCTTTGGGTGCGAGAGGTCCCGGGTTCAAATCCCGGACGAGCCCTCGTCAGTGATCACTTTGTGACCTTGTACCCTCCAATTATCAAATCAAACAAGGCGTTGCAATATAATCTGTGCACATGGTAGAACAGTAACATAGTCAGCGACTACTCAGCATGTTGGGTAAGCGGTCCTGTTGCTGATTGTTGTTCACTAACCTAAGAAAAGCACAGGGAGTGGCATGAAGTCTTGAAAATGCAGAAGGTAGGATGCTTTGCATTGGCCGGGAATCGAACCTGGGTCAACTGCTTGGGAAGCAGCTATGCTAGCCACTATACCACCAACGGTCAGTGGCTTGACTCACATGGTTGATCGCAGTCGGTCGAGACTTTTGTGTCTCAGGTGCTTGAGGTTTCATCCAGCAGCATGCTAAACTACTGCCCTGGCTGGAAGTGAAGGTGATATCAGCAGCTACAGAAGAAGCCATGTTGTCCATGGAAGCCATGTTATCCATTGTGAGACTTGCTCTTGTTGAAGGAGGTAGATGGATTGAAGACACAGCTTTACTGCCACAACGTTCTTAGTACTGTCTGTAATTTCAAAATTTTGGCTTGATTTTCCTCAACGAAGATGAGACATCAGATGACATTGCCATGTTCTACGTTTTCTTTTGTTAAAAGGCAACTCACATGTGGCTCGTTGGTCTAGGGGTATGATTCTCGCTTAGGGTGCGAGAGGTCCCGGGTTCAAATCCCGGACGAGCCCTCGTTAGTGATCACCTTGTACCCTCCGCTTATCAAATGAAATGGCAAACAAGGCTTTCTAATAGAAACAGTACACATGGTAGAACGGAAACGTTGTCACTTTCTACTGTGGGTTGTCTTTGTGTTCTCGGCCCCTTTGCTGATTTTTTTTCAGCAACCTAAGAAAGCACAGGAGTGGCACAAATTCTTGAAAATGCAGAAGGTACGATGCTCGTGAAGCTTTGCATTGGCCGGGAATCGAACCCGGGTCAACTGCTTGGGAAGCAGCTATGCTAGCCACTATACCACCAATGCTCAGTGGCTTGACTCACATGGTTGATCGCAGTCGGTCGAGACTTTTGTGTCTCAGGTGCTTGAGGTTTCATCCAGCAGCACGCTAAACTACTGCCCTGGCTGGAAGTAAAGGTGATATCAGCTGCTACAGAAGAAGCCATGTTGTCCATGGAAGCCATGTTATCCATTGTAAGACGTGCTCTTGTTGAAGGAGGCAGATGGATTGAAGACACAGCTTTACTGCCACAACTTCTTAGTACTGTCTGTAATTTCAAAATTTTGGCTTGATTTTCCTCAACGAAGATGAGACATCAGATGACATTGCCATGGTCTACGTTTTCTTTTGTAAGTGTTAAAAAGCAACCGTCTTGTGGCTCGTTGGTCTAGGGGTATGATTCTCGCTTTGGGTGCGAGAGGTCCCGGGTTCAAATCCCGGACGAGCCCTCGTCAGTGATCACTTTGTGACCTTGTACCCTCCAATTAGCAAATCAAACAAGGCGTTGCAATATAATCTGTGCACATGGTAGAACAGTAACATAGTCAGCGACTACTCAGCATGTTGGGTAAGCGGTCCTGTTGCTGATTGTTGTTCACTAACCTAAGAAAAGCACAGGGAGTGGCATGAAGTCTTGAAAATGCAGAAGGTAGGATGCTTTGCATTGGCCGGGAATCGAACCTGGGTCAACTGCTTGGGAAGCAGCTATGCTAGCCACTATACCACCAACGGTCAGTGGCTTGACTCACATGGTTGATCGCAGTCGGTCGAGACTTTTGTGTCTCAGGTGCTTGAGGTTTCATCCAGCAGCATGCTAAACTACTGCCCTGGCTGGAAGTGAAGGTGATATCAGCAGCTACAGAAGAAGCCATGTTGTCCATGGAAGCCATGTTATCCATTGTGAGACTTGCTCTTGTTGAAGGAGGTAGATGGATTGAAGACACAGCTTTACTGCCACAACGTTCTTAGTACTGTCTGTAATTTCAAAATTTTGGCTTGATTTTCCTCAACGAAGATGAGACATCAGATGACATTGCCATGTTCTACGTTTTCTTTTGTTAAAAGGCAACTCACATGTGGCTCGTTGGTCTAGGGGTATGATTCTCGCTTAGGGTGCGAGAGGTCCCGGGTTCAAATCCCGGACGAGCCCTCGTTAGTGATCACCTTGTACCCTCCGCTTATCAAATGAAATGGCAAACAAGGCTTTCTAATAGAAACAGTACACATGGTAGAACGGAAACGTTGTCACTTTCTACTGTGGGTTGTCTTTGTGTTCTCGGCCCCTTTGCTGATTTTTTTTCAGCAACCTAAGAAAGCACAGGAGTGGCACAAATTCTTGAAAATGCAGAAGGTACGATGCTCGTGAAGCTTTGCATTGGCCGGGAATCGAACCCGGGTCAACTGCTTGGGAAGCAGCTATGCTAGCCACTATACCACCAATGCTCAGTGGCTTGACTCACATGGTTGATCGCAGTCGGTCGAGACTTTTGTGTCTCAGGTGCTTGAGGTTTCATCCAGCAGCACGCTAAACTACTGCCCTGGCTGGAAGTAAAGGTGATATCAGCTGCTACAGAAGAAGCCATGTTGTCCATGGAAGCCATGTTATCCATTGTAAGACGTGCTCTTGTTGAAGGAGGCAGATGGATTGAAGACACAGCTTTACTGCCACAACTTCTTAGTACTGTCTGTAATTTCAAAATTTTGGCTTGATTTTCCTCAACGAAGATGAGACATCAGATGACATTGCCATGGTCTACGTTTTCTTTTGTAAGTGTTAAAAAGCAACCGTCTTGTGGCTCGTTGGTCTAGGGGTATGATTCTCGCTTTGGGTGCGAGAGGTCCCGGGTTCAAATCCCGGACGAGCCCTCGTCAGTGATCACTTTGTGACCTTGTACCCTCCAATTAGCAAATCAAACAAGGCGTTGCAATATAATCTGTGCACATGGTAGAACAGTAACATAGTCAGCGACTACTCAGCATGTTGGGTAAGCGGTCCTGTTGCTGATTGTTGTTCACTAACCTAAGAAAAGCACAGGGAGTGGCATGAAGTCTTGAAAATGCAGAAGGTAGGATGCTTTGCATTGGCCGGGAATCGAACCTGGGTCAACTGCTTGGGAAGCAGCTATGCTAGCCACTATACCACCAACGGTCAGTGGCTTGACTCACATGGTTGATCGCAGTCGGTCGAGACTTTTGTGTCTCAGGTGCTTGAGGTTTCATCCAGCAGCATGCTAAACTACTGCCCTGGCTGGAAGTGAAGGTGATATCAGCAGCTACAGAAGAAGCCATGTTGTCCATGGAAGCCATGTTATCCATTGTGAGACTTGCTCTTGTTGAAGGAGGTAGATGGATTGAAGACACAGCTTTACTGCCACAACGTTCTTAGTACTGTCTGTAATTTCAAAATTTTGGCTTGATTTTCCTCAACGAAGATGAGACATCAGATGACATTGCCATGTTCTACGTTTTCTTTTGTTAAAAGGCAACTCACATGTGGCTCGTTGGTCTAGGGGTATGATTCTCGCTTAGGGTGCGAGAGGTCCCGGGTTCAAATCCCGGACGAGCCCTCGTTAGTGATCACCTTGTACCCTCCGCTTATCAAATGAAATGGCAAACAAGGCTTTCTAATAGAAACAGTACACATGGTAGAACGGAAACGTTGTCACTTTCTACTGTGGGTTGTCTTTGTGTTCTCGGCCCCTTTGCTGATTTTTTTTCAGCAACCTAAGAAAGCACAGGAGTGGCACAAATTCTTGAAAATGCAGAAGGTACGATGCTCGTGAAGCTTTGCATTGGCCGGGAATCGAACCCGGGTCAACTGCTTGGGAAGCAGCTATGCTAGCCACTATACCACCAATGCTCAGTGGCTTGACTCACATGGTTGATCGCAGTCGGTCGAGACTTTTGTGTCTCAGGTGCTTGAGGTTTCATCCAGCAGCACGCTAAACTACTGCCCTGGCTGGAAGTAAAGGTGATATCAGCTGCTACAGAAGAAGCCATGTTGTCCATGGAAGCCATGTTATCCATTGTAAGACGTGCTCTTGTTGAAGGAGGCAGATGGATTGAAGACACAGCTTTACTGCCACAACTTCTTAGTACTGTCTGTAATTTCAAAATTTTGGCTTGATTTTCCTCAACGAAGATGAGACATCAGATGACATTGCCATGGTCTACGTTTTCTTTTGTAAGTGTTAAAAAGCAACCGTCTTGTGGCTCGTTGGTCTAGGGGTATGATTCTCGCTTTGGGTGCGAGAGGTCCCGGGTTCAAATCCCGGACGAGCCCTCGTCAGTGATCACTTTGTGACCTTGTACCCTCCAATTATCAAATCAAACAAGGCGTTGCAATATAATCTGTGCACATGGTAGAACAGTAACATAGTCAGCGACTACTCAGCATGTTGGGTAAGCGGTCCTGTTGCTGATTGTTGTTCACTAACCTAAGAAAAGCACAGGGAGTGGCATGAAGTCTTGAAAATGCAGAAGGTAGGATGCTTTGCATTGGCCGGGAATCGAACCTGGGTCAACTGCTTGGGAAGCAGCTATGCTAGCCACTATACCACCAACGGTCAGTGGCTTGACTCACATGGTTGATCGCAGTCGGTCGAGACTTTTGTGTCTCAGGTGCTTGAGGTTTCATCCAGCAGCACGCTAAACTACTGCCCTGGCTGGAAGTAAAGGTGATATCAGCTGCTACAGAAGAAGCCATGTTGTCCATGGAAGCCATGTTATCCATTGTAAGACGTGCTCTTGTTGAAGGAGGCAGATGGATTGAAGACACAGCTTTACTGCCACAACTTCTTAGTACTGTCTGTAATTTCAAAATTTTGGCTTGATTTTCCTCAACGAAGATGAGACATCAGATGACATTGCCATGGTCTACGTTTTCTTTTGTAAGTGTTAAAAAGCAACCGTCTTGTGGCTCGTTGGTCTAGGGGTATGATTCTCGCTTTGGGTGCGAGAGGTCCCGGGTTCAAATCCCGGACGAGCCCTCGTCAGTGATCACTTTGTGACCTTGTACCCTCCAATTATCAAATCAAACAAGGCGTTGCAATATAATCTGTGCACATGGTAGAACAGTAACATAGTCAGCGACTACTCAGCATGTTGGGTAAGCGGTCCTGTTGCTGATTGTTGTTCACTAACCTAAGAAAAGCACAGGGAGTGGCATGAAGTCTTGAAAATGCAGAAGGTAGGATGCTTTGCATTGGCCGGGAATCGAACCTGGGTCAACTGCTTGGGAAGCAGCTATGCTAGCCACTATACCACCAACGGTCAGTGGCTTGACTCACATGGTTGATCGCAGTCGGTCGAGACTTTTGTGTCTCAGGTGCTTGAGGTTTCATCCAGCAGCATGCTAAACTACTGCCCTGGCTGGAAGTGAAGGTGATATCAGCAGCTACAGAAGAAGCCATGTTGTCCATGGAAGCCATGTTATCCATTGTGAGACTTGCTCTTGTTGAAGGAGGTAGATGGATTGAAGACACAGCTTTACTGCCACAACGTTCTTAGTACTGTCTGTAATTTCAAAATTTTGGCTTGATTTTCCTCAACGAAGATGAGACATCAGATGACATTGCCATGTTCTACGTTTTCTTTTGTTAAAAGGCAACTCACATGTGGCTCGTTGGTCTAGGGGTATGATTCTCGCTTAGGGTGCGAGAGGTCCCGGGTTCAAATCCCGGACGAGCCCTCGTTAGTGATCACCTTGTACCCTCCGCTTATCAAATGAAATGGCAAACAAGGCTTTCTAATAGAAACGGTACACATGGTAGAACGGAAACGTTGTCACTTTCTACTGTGGGTTGTCTTTGTGTTCTCGGCCCCTTTGCTGATTTTTTTTCAGCAACCTAAGAAAGCACAGGAGTGGCACAAATTCTTGAAAATGCAGAAGGTACGATGCTCGTGAAGCTTTGCATTGGCCGGGAATCGAACCCGGGTCAACTGCTTGGGAAGCAGCTATGCTAGCCACTATACCACCAATGCTCAGTGGCTTGACTCACATGGTTGATCGCAGTCGGTCGAGACTTTTGTGTCTCAGGTGCTTGAGGTTTCATCCAGCAGCACGCTAAACTACTGCCCTGGCTGGAAGTAAAGGTGATATCAGCTGCTACAGAAGAAGCCATGTTGTCCATGGAAGCCATGTTATCCATTGTAAGACGTGCTCTTGTTGAAGGAGGCAGATGGATTGAAGACACAGCTTTACTGCCACAACTTCTTAGTACTGTCTGTAATTTCAAAATTTTGGCTTGATTTTCCTCAACGAAGATGAGACATCAGATGACATTGCCATGGTCTACGTTTTCTTTTGTAAGTGTTAAAAAGCAACCGTCTTGTGGCTCGTTGGTCTAGGGGTATGATTCTCGCTTTGGGTGCGAGAGGTCCCGGGTTCAAATCCCGGACGAGCCCTCGTCAGTGATCACTTTGTGACCTTGTACCCTCCAATTAGCAAATCAAACAAGGCGTTGCAATATAATCTGTGCACATGGTAGAACAGTAACATAGTCAGCGACTACTCAGCATGTTGGGTAAGCGGTCCTGTTGCTGATTGTTGTTCACTAACCTAAGAAAAGCACAGGGAGTGGCATGAAGTCTTGAAAATGCAGAAGGTAGGATGCTTTGCATTGGCCGGGAATCGAACCTGGGTCAACTGCTTGGGAAGCAGCTATGCTAGCCACTATACCACCAACGCTCAGTGGCTTGACTCACATGGTTGATCGCAGTCGGTCGAGACTTTTGTGTCTCAGGTGCTTGAGGTTTCATCCAGCAGCACGCTAAACTACTGCCCTGGCTGGAAGTGAAGGTGATATCAGCAGCTACAGAAGAAGCCATGTTGTCCATGGAAGCCATGTTATCCATTGTGAGACTTGCTCTTGTTGAAGGAGGTAGATGGATTGAAGACACAGCTTTACTGCCACAACGTTCTTAGTACTGTCTGTAATTTCAAAATTTTGGCTTGATTTTCCTCAACGAAGATGAGACATCAGATGACATTGCCATGTTCTACGTTTTCTTTTGTTAAAAGGCAACACACATGTGGCTCGTTGGTCTAGGGGTATGATTCTCGCTTAGGGTGCGAGAGGTCCCGGGTTCAAATCCCGGACGAGCCCTCGTTAGTGATCACCTTGTACCCTCCGCTTATCAAATGAAATGGCAAACAAGGCTTTCTAATAGAAACGGTACACATGGTAGAACGGAAACGTTGTCACTTTCTACTGTGGGTTGTCTTTGTGTTATCGGCCCCTTTGCTGATTTTTTTTTCAGCAACCTAAGAAAGCACAGGAGTGGCACAAATTCTTGAAAATGCAGAAGGTACGATGCTCGTGAAGCTTTGCATTGGCCGGGAATCGAACCCGGGTCAACTGCTTGGGAAGCAGCTATGCTAGCCACTATACCACCAATGCTCAGTGGCTTGACTCACATGGTTGATCGCAGTCGGTCGAGACTTTTGTGTCTCAGGTGCTTGAGGTTTCATCCAGCAGCACGCTAAACTACTGCCCTGGCTGGAAGTAAGGTGATATCAGCTGCTACAGAAGAAGCCATGTTGTCCATGGAAGCCATGTTATCCATTGTAAGACGTGCTCTTGTTGAAGGAGGCAGATGGATTGAAGACACAGCTTTACTGCCACAACTTCTTAGTACTGTCTGTAATTTCAAAATTTTGGCTTGATTTTCCTCAACGAAGATGAGACATCAGATGACATTGCCATGGTCTACGTTTTCTTTTGTAAGTGTTAAAAAGCAACCGTCTTGTGGCTCGTTGGTCTAGGGGTATGATTCTCGCTTTGGGTGCGAGAGGTCCCGGGTTCAAATCCCGGACGAGCCCTCGTCAGTGATCACTTTGTGACCTTGTACCCTCCAATTAGCAAATCAAACAAGGCGTTGCAATATAATCTGTGCACATGGTAGAACAGTAACATAGTCAGCGACTACTCAGCATGTTGGGTAAGCGGTCCTGTTGCTGATTGTTGTTCACTAACCTAAGAAAAGCACAGGGAGTGGCATGAAGTCTTGAAAATGCAGAAGGTAGGATGCTTTGCATTGGCCGGGAATCGAACCTGGGTCAACTGCTTGGGAAGCAGCTATGCTAGCCACTATACCACCAACGCTCAGTGGCTTGACTCACATGGTTGATCGCAGTCGGTCGAGACTTTTGTGTCTCAGGTGCTTGAGGTTTCATCCAGCAGCACGCTAAACTACTGCCCTGGCTGGAAGTGAAGGTGATATCAGCAGCTACAGAAGAAGCCATGTTGTCCATGGAAGCCATGTTATCCATTGTGAGACTTGCTCTTGTTGAAGGAGGTAGATGGATTGAAGACACAGCTTTACTGCCACAACGTTCTTAGTACTGTCTGTAATTTCAAAATTTTGGCTTGATTTTCCTCAACGAAGATGAGACATCAGATGACATTGCCATGTTCTACGTTTTCTTTTGTTAAAAGGCAACTCACATGTGGCTCGTTGGTCTAGGGGTATGATTCTCGCTTAGGGTGCGAGAGGTCCCGGGTTCAAATCCCGGACGAGCCCTCGTTAGTGATCACCTTGTACCCTCCGCTTATCAAATGAAATGGCAAACAAGGCTTTCTAATAGAAACAGTACACATGGTAGAACGGAAACGTTGTCACTTTCTACTGTGGGTTGTCTTTGTGTTCTCGGCCCCTTTGCTGATTTTTTTTCAGCAACCTAAGAAAGCACAGGAGTGGCACAAATTCTTGAAAATGCAGAAGGTACGATGCTCGTGAAGCTTTGCATTGGCCGGGAATCGAACCCGGGTCAACTGCTTGGGAAGCAGCTATGCTAGCCACTATACCACCAATGCTCAGTGGCTTGACTTACATGATTGATCGCAGTCGGTTGAGAGTTTTGTGTCTCGGGTGCTCGATGTTTCATCCAGCAGCACGCTAAACTACTGCCCTGGCTGGAAGTAAAGGTGATATCAGCTGCTACAGAAGAAGCCATGTTGTCCATGGAAGCCATGTTATCCATTGTCAGACTTGCTGTCGTTGAAGTTGGCAGATGGCCCCAAATGGACTGAAGACACCGCTTTAATGCCACAACTTCTCAATAGCGTCTTTGGTTTTAAAACAGTAGCCTGTTGCAGTCAAATATGTTCTGGAGACACTAAATATCACTACTTGGCATATGTTGGCCAGGATTGAACATGTGCATGGGACCTTAAGTAGATTCTTGCTTGATTTTCCTCACTGAAAATTTAAGGAACAGACTTCTTCTGTCAGTTTTTTGTCCATGTCTCAAAGACCCTGAAAGGCTTCATCCACATGTCCGACAGCCTCTTAAGAGCTGTTGCTCGGCCCTCACCTCCTCCTGTACACCACATGGCACATGACATCTGATGAAGATGAACCTCAGTCTGACTCTGAAATGAGTCGTGCTGCGCAAATATGGATGGAAAATTTTTTGGTATGAAGGTACAGTCTGGTAAAAAAACTTACTGAACATTTGTCTCAATAGACCCAGAATTGCCTGAAATGTGCCCCTAAATACGTCCCTGAGCATTGACCCAAAATTTTTGCTTGGCACTTTACATATGTCTGATTCACTTAGAATGGAGGGTCCAATGAGCCCAAACTAAGTCTGACTCAGAAATTGAGTTGTGCGGCGCAAATATCAGGTCAGAAACAGGCTCAAATCTAACAGTTCATGCTCAGATTTATACAAATCACTGTCAGTCATGGCTTGTGGGCTGACCGAAGATATAGGCAACACTATGATGCATGTTTTTCTCCTCTGAAATGCACACGCCTGAATTAAATACACCTTGATGTGCCAGTAATCTCTTCAACAGGCCGTCGTGACAAGTTTACAGATTAAAATCCAATACAAATTACACATGAAACGATACATGTCTATCTATGCACTGTGAAGCGGAAACTCATTTTTCTTTCATGCAAATCTTTCTAGTCCACCGATTCAGTGCTAAGGCACTGCTGAGATGCTTTGAAAACTTACTCAGTAGGCTAAATATGCACACACACACACACACACACACACACACACACACACACGCACACTGCTTACCTTCCCCCTTGGTCTTTTCCTCGGGGCTACCTGGTGGCTGAGGATGCTGCTTTTACATTCATCTTCATAATGACAGTGTCACTGCCTCTGCATGCTGGCTGAGCCTCACTATCCACCATCAGCAAACCTCCCATCATGCTTTGCCAAAACACTCCACCGCCTCTCCTCTCACCCTGTCTTTCTCTCTTTCCCTCTTTCTTGCTGAACAACAGTTCATCCTCACATTTTGGCGGCGACCCCACAACCCAGAAGCTGCTTTTCCTTTGTGCCCGTGGCAGTGGAGATATGTGATTGTGTTTTTGTTTTGTTTTTTTCCACCAAAATGCCACATAACACCCCCCCCCCCCCGGTCTCTGAATGCCTTCTTTAAAAACAATAGAGGGTGCTTCACTGCGGCATTGCGTTGGTGTTGCTCTGGTTTCGGCGTTAGGCTGGCATTGGTGCGGGCATTGTGTTGGTGCTGGCGCTGTGCTGCCACGGGTCCGGCGTGGGCGTCTTGTTTGGCGTTGTCATTGTGCTGCTGTTGCGCTGGCGTTCGCCTCCGTTCTGTGTTACATCTGATGGATGTGATGACGCCCAGAAATCGCCATGGTTCAGTTCTCAGTCGCTGCCGTGTCATCTGTTCTTCATGCAGAGTGCTGGGTTGAGAAATACAGTTGATATTTAGGGTATGGAGTCACTTCAAATTAATTTGCATATGCTGATATGCTCAGTTAACTCTAGGGAGGCCGGTGGATTTGTTAGAGATGTCCAACAAGTCATCAAATGAACAGGGTAAATATAATTCTAAATGCTAATTCCTTTTGTGATTTTGAAAATAATACTGATTTGTTGTCTGCAAAAGTCCTACAGTGGTTCAGTTAAAGGAACACTCCAACATTCTGGGAAAAAATCCCTTTTTTCCGTCTTACCCAGACTGAGACCAGATGTTGGACACCATTTCCACGTCTGTACATCCAGTGGTTCAGTTCCTATGGGTAGCATTTCCTGTTAGCTTAGCATAAAGACTTGAAGTCTATGGGAGCCGTTAGCCTGGCTCTGTCAAAGTGAAAAAATAAGCCTTACAGCAACTTTGAAGCTGTCTGATTTACACAGCCCACACCTAAAACCACTTATTTATTTATTATTTATTTTTTGTGTATTTCAGATCCACATGAAACACTGTGTAAACACCTCCTGTACATCTCTGACTGCAGCTCCCCGCCTCAGTGTTTGTGTCTGATGTGACTCTGTTGTGTTCATGCACTGTCTATGGCACACACTTTTAAACAATAGATATAATTTCTTTAAAGTAATTCATTTTCCTTTTAATTCTAGTTTTTAAATCACATTTATACAAGTTATAACATTTAAGAAAGTCATTATTTCAAAGGGAAAAAACGATAATTCAACACTATGATAAATTCAGTTCAGTAAATGTAAATTCAAGAAATGGTTTTAGAAGACTTTTTGAAATGAGAGATACAGTTATTATTATTATTATTATTTTCAAAAAGCTGTCAGGTGGCAGCAGTTTATCAGTTCTAACAGGCATAAACATGTTTTTCAAGAGGCAGAAAAGCAGATAACTGTAACCTGCCAGGCTGCAGGGGCTGTATTCATTTATTTTTGAATTTCCAGCCCAGCCTTTCTTTACATTAGTGCCCACACACGGTGAAGAGAAAATATCAAAGCCTCACTTGATGACGCTGGTCCACAGGCACTGCTCCTTCAAATTAAGAGCGCTCTGTGGAGCGGCGAGAGCGAACTGGAATTGGATGTTAACCTTTGAGAGTTCATTGCACCGTCCGGTCTCCTTGTCCTGCTGTTGCACATCGCTGCTCACACACGCAGGCACATATGCTCTCTCTCTCTCTTACACACACACACACACACACACACACTGCTGTCCAATGGCATGCTAACTCATTAGCCCTCCGTCTTTATAAAGTGGTAATCTCCAGCTCCGTCCTGTGTGTCTGATGGATTCAGTGAGCCGCATGGAGCTGTGGCTGTATCAGCAGTGTGTGTGTGTGTGTGTGTGTGTGTGTGTGTGTGTGTGTGTGTGTGTGTGTGTGTGTGTGCTTCATCAGGTTCAAAACAAAACCGGCTCAAAGTCAAGTGACGAGTCAAGTCTTTGTTGCGGAGCCACTTTGGCCTCAGGAGCAGCGTTCACGGTCTGCGACGCCGAGGACTTGATCCCTGCTTTTTCCTCGTCTTTACCATCTCTCGCTCACGTTAAGCTGCACGACTTCAGGCCGGAGATCTCAGACAAAATACGTGTGTGTGTGTCTCTCTGTGTGTGTGTGTGTGTGTGCAGCTGTCACCGAAGCTTGTTAATTTGTGTGCAGGTCAGAGATTCAGTCTGACCCCAGTGTGTGAGCCATCTCAGACATCCACAGATTGTCAAACACATTTGATTTTGTCAGCAAATCTGCGAGGCTCGTGTAAGGTGAGATATGTGAGGTCTTGAGAACGCTGAGCAGCAAAAGATAATTAAAACTCAAAATCAGGTGGAGGGACGACAGCTGGCAGAGCCTCCCATCGGACGCAAAAAAATGGAAGGCAAAATAGAGGAGCTTCGACAAAACCACGTGGGCCTCTTTTGATGTGTTCTCTCGGTTTTTCATGAGTTTAAAAAGAAAAGTTTTGGTGAAGGACTTCCACCGCCCGGCAGGAGCCTGAGCTCGACTCGGCTCTGATTGGACAAAACCTGCTGCTTTGCTCGGTTGCCACTGGAAAAAAAAGAAGCCAAAATCTGTTTTCTGGGAATGTTTGAGGTGAGAAACAGACAAATGATGTGGCTGAGTCTTGATTCATGTCAGATCTAAAACAGAGATCGGCAGTTTGGAGCAACGCTGTCCAAAAATGATGTTCCCATACAGCCAAGCCGCATTCTTAATCACATTTAGAGGGAAATGTATTTTGTCATATCGTGTATATCGTTTTTTAGTCAGTTTTGTTACTTTAGCCGCTAAAAGTATGTGGTTAATTTTAGAGAAAGGTTAGGTTTAGGTAGTGCTGGGCGGTATGACCAAAAATGTATATCACGGTATTTTTCAAAATTATATCGGTTTCACGGTATATCACAGTATTTTCTTTTTTCATGCACGATTGGGTGTTAACCACATTTCTAATGATTTAGAGAAGAATTACTGCAGTAAATTAACTTAGAATGGCCTATTTTACTGTTATGAGGAATGAATACTGGACATTAATGTCCAGACAACTGGACATTATTAAATGCATGACAGTTGCAGTCAAAATACAGAACCTTTTTATTACGCAAATTTAAGGCCACTTGCATTAATATGCAGACTGATTTGACTGATTTAACAATATGTTAAATTATTATTATTATTTTAAAAATGTGAATTACTTATCAAATAGACCTAACAATTCAGCTACCAATGAATGAGCAGTAGTATGCATGTGATGGCATGCATACTACTTCCAAACAGCCGACACAGATCCTCTTTTTGGTAAAAGTTCTTCAGCTTCACATTTTCTGAGTTCCCACTGCTTAGTGAGTGCAACTGCAAAAACAGTCCCCCCTCCAACAATGTCCTGCGGCGCTACGTTCCGCGTGCTGTTCCAAACGTTATGTGCGCTACACACACACACACACACACACACACCCTGGTATTGGGGTATCTGAAAAATTCATATCATAAAAAAAATAACACCGGTATTCGGTATGAACTGGTATACCGCCCAGCATTACGTTTAGGCATGAAAACCTTAGTTATGGTAATGTGACCCAACATACGTAAAGTTTGCCAGAAACAAATACGACTGTTGCTTTGCGCTGAATTCAAACGTGTGTCATTTGGGTGAGAGTCAGTTGTTCCACCACCTCACCTTCCACAAAGTGCAGCCTTGAAACTAAAGGGATTATTGTGATGATGAGATTATGAAGCATTACAAGCAATCTACGACAAAAACATATTCCCTTCGACATGCAATGGCTCTTTAGAGAGATGGGCAAGTTGTAAACCGGCACAGCCGAAGCATGTGAGCAGGCTTGAACCAAAGCCTTTATTTTCACCAAAAAAAAAAAAAAAAGGTTGATGCGGTGCAGGTGATGGTGACATGAGAAGCTCCAGCTACGTTCTGAGCTTGGTCACACTTTTCTGCTTTTGCATCTCATCCTGACGCCAAAAGTCTTCCTTCTGCATCAGGATGAGACGCAGTGGGCTTTCTCGCTTTCATCACGTGTTGGTGTCACGTAGAGGATTGTCAGAAATTCAATAGTTGACACCAATACAGGTGAATTTCTACAATTCTCGATACCTGTTTTGATACAATGGTAAAAAAAAAAAAAAAAAGAAAGAAAGAAAGAAAAGAAAAATCCCATTTACTTCAACATACTCCTTTATTAAAATCTGTTGAACATTCAAGTATTTAAGCTTTAAAGTATTTAGAACAAACAATAAGTCAAATGTGGCTTAAATAACTTTTTAGATTGCACAGAATTTCAACTGCAGTGTCCAGCAGAGATATGAGAAAAGTGTGGAAGTAATGAATAGGCTTATAAATATTAAAAAGAAAAAAATAATAATGGGAAAACTTTAATGGCACTGTTTGCATATTCTGCTTCTTTGGCGCACACTTGAACAAGCCTAAATTGTGTGTATACTGCCCCTTCAGTTCAGGAAGAATATGTTACTGCCCACTGAATGCTAAATCTGAATTAATGCTAAATCTGAATAAACACATCCCATACGTACGGTGCCACAGAAAAACAAGTGCCGTCGTATTTTTGAACTACTGACATCGACTTGGTACCTGAGTATCGGTTCTTGTGACGTCCTCTGTCACGTGGTTACGGTCAGGCAAAGGTTCGCTTTAGATAACAAAACAGAAACCGGACACGGTCTTGGTCACACTCGAAATAGGAGTCAAACTCAGGTCTCGTGGGTGAAAGCTCTGTGGCTGTCACACCTGCCATCCACCCCGACCACCTGTCCTTAACCCTAACCCTAACCCTAACCCTAACGCAGCATCCCCTGTGTCTCATACTGACGTTAAATGGTGCCTCTTGGGTATCAGACACCAAAGAGGCGTGAGAAAGCTGCGGTATCGGCCGCCCTGGGAGAGAGGACGGGTTAGCAAAGCACAGAACCGCATCAGCAAGGCAAGAGCAAAGCAAAGCTGAGACTGAGGACAGCTAAATGAGGTAGGAAGCTTTAATACTTTGGAGGCATAGTTGTACACATAGTATGCATTTATTGTATATTCAATGATTTAAGAGCAAAGATTTTGGAGCCGGGTTTGGGACTAGGGTGGCCTTACGTCCGGATTTAGGCCGGACAGTCCGGAATTTAAATGCCTTGTCTGGCGTCCGGACGCTTATTTGTCCTCCTTTTTGGAGTTGCACTTGAACACAATGCTGCATATCGTCCAATGGTGTAAGGCCCGGACTGTATGTCGGGAGAACCGGGAGTTTTTTCTTTTTCGTCATAAACTTTTAAATTAAAAGTGCATTCATTGGATGCGTGTTAGTTTTTCTCCTCCTGCGCTGCTGTGTGCTCATGCCGGTGTGTGTGTGTGTGTGTGTGTGTGTGTGTGTGTGTGTATGTGTGTGTGTGTGTGAAGAGCACACACCCACCGGCGCTGTCTGAAGCGTAGCGGCAAGAACAAAGTTAAAACAGCAGCGCACTGACATAGATTGTGTAACAAAGCGAAGAGTTGCCACTCCGCTCTATTTTCACTGGCTAACAGCAGCACACTGGCTTAGCTTGTCTATTCAGAGAAGAGGTATCACTTCGGCTTATTTTTCAATCTATGTTATCACACGCATACTAGGCTACTGCTCATTCATTGGTAGCTGAATTGTTAGGTCTGTTTGATAAGTAATTTACATTTTTAAAATAATAATAATAATTGAACATATTGTTAAATAAAAAAAGCCAGCATGATGCAGGTCAAAGACTAAAAAAAGACTATTGACTAAAACTAGACTAAAATACTTTGTAATTTAGTCGACTAAAACTAGACTAAAATACTTTGGATTTTCTTCAACTAAAACTAGACCAAAATGCCAAGACTTTTCATCGACTAAAATGTGACTAAACCAAAAAGAATACAAGTTGACTAAATATGACTAAAACTAGTCATTTGACACAAGACTAAGACTAAAACTAAATTGAATTTAACACTGGTACCCCACCCCCACCCCTTTCCCCTTTCCTCAATAAATGCTGCAAAGTGTCCTCCTTTTTGGTGTTGTGGAAATGGCCATTCTATTTGGGACACTGGTGTTGAGATCCAAGCGGAGGAGCTTGTTCTGTTTCTTCTTCTTCTTCCCTGCAACCCGACCGAATGATCTGAGCTGGATTGATGTGGCGAGATCTGTTTTGCTGTTGTTCACAGGAGGTTTTTTTTGGGGACTCTTATTCCCCCTGGAGAATTTCCAGTTGCTGACAAGTGACTGCAGCTCCTCAGTTCAGGTTTCGGGTTTAAACTCAGCAGAGGGAGTGTGTTGTGTCAGCCCGGTCTCCTCTGTTAAACTCCTTGAGTTTTGTTATTTCATCGCCCCTGCCTCTGGTGTTACTACATCTACTGTTGTGAAAAGACATTAAAACAATAATAATATGCACTGACATGTGGAGTCCATTCTCTATTATCTTTTATAGTCACCCTGTGAGGTCCTGATGTGTCTGTATGTGTGCGGTAGGTGTCGATGTATTCCTGTATCAGTGGCAGTGAAAATATTTTCAGTACAGCTTAATGTACTAATTATCTTTATTATTTTTATTGTTTTTATGAACTTACAAGAGTTCAAAAGCTCCAAATGACTCGATCCTCAAGTTTTAGTGACAGCAGTTAACCAGAGTAGCCTCAAGAAACCTTTATTTTTTGGTTTATTTTTTGGTTTTGGCAGCTGCACCTGAAAAGTTGCACAAATATTTTTTTTGTTTTTAACACTCAGGTCGCATCTTAATGGGATTATGAATCACAATCCAGTCCAACGCTGGCTGGAAACAGATTTGGTCAGTGTTCAATCAGACACAACTTTGCGACAAGACTTGATTATATATTTGTTTGAAAGTGACTGACTGTATGTTGTGTATTTTCTCTTCCTGCGTCTCCTGTCATCATGAATATGGATGTCGTCTGCCTCTCCGGTCCTTTGAAACTGGACCTCTGACACTCATGAAGTTGGCACATTAATACTAATACAGTCTCACCGCGGCCGCGACTCCGTGTGCAGTTTCCCTGCCGTGCATGTCAACAACTTCAGCTAATTATCCTCGCTGAAGAACCGTCACTTTACAGCTTAGAGAAAAAAAAAAAACAGAAAAAAACACCAAACCAACAGACTATCGATGAGGCAGACAGACAACAACTTTTTTTATTTTCTAACAGGCCAGAAAAATTATGATAATGACAATGTTATTATTAACCAAGGGTCGAGTATAACAAGCATAACTGGAGTTTTCACAGATCATATGAGATTTTCATCCCTCACTGAAGGCCTTGAATTCACAGAGAGGTCTGAGGAGATTTCAAAGCTACAGTACTGGCAGTAACTAACTACATTTACTCATGTTAATGTAACTGAGTAGCTTTTTTGTGTATGAAACGCTGTCATTTTACTTCAGTTTTTTTTTTTTTTTTTTTTTTTTTTTGCTTGCCTTTTGT
This sequence comes from Myripristis murdjan, assembly GCF_902150065.1. Taxonomy (NCBI): domain Eukaryota; kingdom Metazoa; phylum Chordata; class Actinopteri; order Holocentriformes; family Holocentridae; genus Myripristis; species Myripristis murdjan. The sequence goes on from NC_043984.1 coordinate 34,872,172, forward strand.
CCTTCACTACATTTTAAATCAATGACAGACTGTGGAACCTTTCACAATAAAAGCTCAGTCAGCAAAGATGAGAAGAGGAACCTGCTTCTACTTTTTGTCATTTTCCAAATTTCACAATAAAAGCTGCACTATGATAAACTGCAGCGCGGACCATTTAGACTCAACTGGCATCAAAATGTGGGTGATGAGAACCACGTAGACTCAATCGTCATATTCTGTGCTTATTCCACATTTTGTCAATTGGGTCTACAGGGTCCTCACTTCAGTTTTAGTGTAATGTCCCTTTAAAAGCATGCAGTGTGCAGCGTGTTCTCTCCTCCTTTTCTAACTGCATGGAAAAGATCCCAGCTAACACAGTTACTGTTTGGAAAAAGGAGCTCAGTCACTTTTACTGCCAGGACATTTGACATGAGACACTTTGGACTTTTACTGCAGGAGATTTTTACTGCACTACTTCTACTTCTACTGCAGTCACATACCAGCAGAGGAACAGTACTTCTACTTCTACTGCAGTCACATACCAGCAGAGGAACAGTACTTCTACTTCTACTGCAGTCACATACCAGCAGAGGAACAGTACTTTTCACTGAGAAGTTAAAAGTACTGTTCCTCTGCAGGTATTTATTATTGTTATACACTATTCATTCCTCTTCTTATATGACTTTACACACACACACACACACACACACACACACACACACACACACACACACACACACAGTCGTGTTTCCGTCAGTTCAGAGGACATTACATTGTCTTACATTCATTTCATGGACTTACCCTAACCTTAACCCTTAACCTTAACCCTTAACCTAACCCTCAAGTTTACCTTTAAATCGAGTCCTCACCCTAAAATGATTTTCACTAAGGGGACTTGATTTTTGTCCCCATGAGGGAGGGGAGTCCCCACTACATTAGTAAAACCTGGTACACACACACACACACACACACACACACACACACACAAAGCTATGACTCATCTGGTTCATACCTGTGTGTATTGTGGGTCGATTTCACGTCCGTCACCGGTCGTCAGACGCGGTGACGGGGTGATGTGGTTTTGGGATCACTGTCACCTCTGAGCCGGAGCGGTGGCCACATGTTAGGCCGCAAAGGCTTGGAAAAAAAAAAAAATGCCTGCCCTGTTTGTGTGTGTGTGTGTGTGTGTGTGTGTGTGTGTGTGAATGGGGACGAGGAAGTGTGTGTTGGTTGCAAACAGTGGGAATTCTAAATGACAGGTCCATTTCCTCCTGATGGGTTTGAGCTCACACTGATGCCTCCGCAGAGCCATTTGTATTCCGCCCGATCCTTCGCATTGCCACTCCATATAACTCCACGGCTAATCAGCATAGGACTAGCAGCAGGCCGGGGAGATTGTGCCACATTAAATTCACCCCGAGAGTCCATGAAAAACACATTAACTCAATGAAAAATCATAAACCGAGCTGAAAATTCTCAAATGATCTTTTGTCCAAGGGCGCCATTAGGGCCTTTTTTTTTTTGATACGTCCCCAGCTGATGAAACGCACCCAGGAATTCATAATCAATCACAGCAGGAAGTATAGATGTTCTCCTCTCTTCCTCCTGCAGAACAACACTTATTGGCATCTGCAAGTGGGGAAATCGACTTATGGCTATGCGATTGAGCGGCGCTCAGGAGGAGTAATGCAGCGATGAGCAAGGACCAAAGCTCCGGTTAACTAACTCCCAAAAGAGACCGACAGAAAATCCATCCACGTGAAACCCGGAGAAATCAATGAGTAAAACAAACCAGCGAGGCTCTTAGTGGCTATTCATTATTTAATCCGATTGTGATTTACGCGAGGAGGCCAAGCAGATGCTCGCTTCCGCCGTTTCCAGCCGCGACACAAACACAGATTGCTGTGAAGCGAACAAAAAGTGCCACGGCAGAAGTTTAATATTGTATAACCGCTGAGTCAGGGGCATATTGCAGCCATAAAAGGGATGAATTATTGACATGATAGTTATTTACAGTAGATGGCAACGTGTAAAGGGACATATTCTATTTTTTATATATTCCTTGTTTATAGTGTGTATATTGCTTGCTGCTATTTATCATCTGTTTATACTGTAAATTTGCACATTGCCCACATCTATGCACATTGTATACATCGATGCACACTGTTTTTTTTGTTTTTTTGCACATTGTTTTTTGCACATTGGGTACTTAGATCTTTAGATCTCGAGTGTCATCTTTTATACTTTATTTTTTATTATTCTTTATTTTTTATTTACTTAATCTTGTACTCTGTGAATACTGCTGAAAACTGTGAATTTCCTTCGGGATGAATAAAGTATCTATCTGTCTATCTATCTATCTATCTATATGAGAGAGAGAAAAAAAAAGAAATGTGAATATGGAAATAAAAGTAAGCCCAATGTATGGGGCAGCCAATCTCCTGTAACACAATTTAGCAGTGATGTTCTGCTTTGGTTCAGTTTTTATGCAATTATGTACATGTTCATATGCTTTTGCATGTAAACCAAAAAGAGCACCATTTCTCACAGACATTTTCTTAAGTTAAAAAACACAAAAAAAATGAAAGAAATGTTTTGTAAAATGACCAGAAGTCCATCTTTTTTTTTTTTCCTCTCGAGGGATTTTGCTCAGTAATATTCACTTAAGATACATTTCAACTGTATTTCAGCTTCCTGTTGTTGGTGTAAATGGCAGGGAGGACCCACGAGTCGCCTACATTAAAAAAACACAGATTCATCCTGCTGTTAAAAATAGTGTCCTTATTAGATGCCACCGTTTCAGCGCTTATCAGCCCGGGCGCCAAAACCTCCAGCGCTCCATCCAGACCGGTGGGAAGACTCATTAACATTTACCCATCATTAACCCATCATGAAGCTGCAGCGGAATAACAAACACCGCCATCCATTACCACACATCAGCCACGACCACAACATCTAACATTTCTCCAGGAGGAGGAAACACCCTGGAAAATCTCCATAAATACATGCATAACCCTGAAACCCGTGTGAAAAGGTGAAAACTTTTTTTTTTTTTTTTTTTTTTTTCAGTGACAATTGCTAATGTATTTTGGAAGCTTTGTGCCAATTATTGAACTGGCAGCACATCCTGCAGCCGTGACAGCACAGGCCCAGGGCAGAGGCGGCTAAATTAGTATGGACATATAGGAAAAAGAGTAATTATTATTACAATGCGCCCCGCTTAGGTGGCTCAGCAGCCTCTTTTTCAATTGTTGCAGAAAGAAACAGAGTAAAAACAACAAAAAAAAACAACTAGTGCACAGCTATTTTCATGCCCACGCTGAGATATAAAGAATTCGCTGAAAGAGTTTATCTGCGTTTACAGCAAACAGCGAGCATGTGTACGCACAGTTTGAAATAAATTATGTCGTGGGACATGGCGCCGCGGTGAATGGATGAAAAGGATTAGGGCAAGACGACGCTGAATGCAAACAAAAGGGACAGTGCACAAAAAAATAAATAAATAAATACCGCCAGTCACAGAAACACACACACGCAGGATTTTTTTTTACACTTCCTAAACTTTACACCAAGCAAAGTGCCATTTCCTGCCCAAAGTGATGAAGGCTTTATGGTTTTCTGACCCGTGTTGCCGTCTCTCTGTCATTTGAAGCCAGATGTTGGGTTTGGTGTGTTTATGAAGGGAGGGCAGAGTCCCGGCGGCACCAAAGCCTTTCTGACACAGAGGACAGAAAGCTCGCCGCTGGAGTTTCTGTTCCTCCCACAAAATGATCAGACTGACCAGAACACATGCTGCTTTTTCTTTATTTTATTATTTAAATTCTTATTTCAAAGACCTGACATCATGCGGCTAATCCAGCCCGGTCTGACAGAAATAAGCAGCGAGGCATTTGCACGTTGGTGTAAATGGATCCAAATGAAGTGCCGATCACAGAAACCAGGCCAGCGCAAAGTCAAACAGGTTGGACACGAACGAAAAGAAAGAAAGAAAGAAAGAAAAGGAAAGGAAAGAATGAAAGGCGGCCCGGGTCGGAACCCAGTTTGAGTTTAGACCAGTGTGTTTGTGTCTTGTTTGCAAGGTTAGCTTGCCAATATCAGGAAATTAACTCGTTCATTCACATCACATGAGTTATTTACATCCCATGACGGTTCAACGTTAGCTTGTTCCCATGGTAACGTTAGCTTGCCAACATCAGCTTACTAACGTCATATTTCTTCAGTATCGTGAACAGGAAATCTGCAAATCCACTTCACATTTTACATATAATTACATTTAAATCTGCAGAAATACATTTTCCATTAAAAAATATCATATTAAGGAATCCTAAATCACGGTTCATTACCTGTAATTTTAATGGTAGACATTCAAATCTCTGAAATTATCGGTCTATCCACAAGCATTTCAAAAAATCTGTAAAAAAAAAAACGGAATTTTTTTCGTGTAATTTTTTTGATAAAGTGGAAAAAACATGATGCTGTTCCACTGCCTCCCACTAATTTTCTTACCTCATCAGTTACTCCAATGCATCATTACAATTACTTTGCCAGTAATGTGCTGATGTTTAAAGAAGCAAACATCAAACAGCTTCGCCCGGCTCCTCTGCCCCGCCCTCAGCTGGACACCCACTCGCTCGCCCGCCCGCTCGCTCGCCCACTCTCAGGACGGTCCCGAATCCTCAAGTGATTTGCGGCCATGTAACAGGATCCATGTGTGTGTGTGTGTGTGTGTGTGTTATGATTAGCGGATGAAAACCTGAAACACAGAGGAGATGTAGAACCTCTGTGTGTGTGTGTGTGTGTGTGTGTGTGTGTGTCCCCTTGTGCATCCAGAGCTCATGGTAATGCACTCCAGTCCCGGCCCCTCGCAGTAATGTGGGCAGCTCGGGGACAAAAAAGAGAAGTCTCCCAGGAATAAGTCACCATTAGTATCTGTCAGCGGGGACGGAGTGTGTGTGTGTGTGTGTGGCTCTGGAATACATTAGAATCATGAGAAGGGAGTCTTACTCAGTGCCTATTACCAACCTCGCTCGCTCAACCATGGGAATCCAGTATTAGCACTCTCCTAACAGGCTGGGACCGGCCTTCACAATGAATGCACACCGGTCATTTTCTGATTGCGCCCGGGTAATATTTCTCTCTGAAAATGAAGCGCGGCGCGGCGGTGGAGACAGCCCGCACAATGGCTGGTTGGTATCAAGCGGCTGCATTTCACACACGGCTGGGAGCGGCCTCTAATTGTGAGGTGACGTGTAGTTTTGAGTGTTTGAACGGAAAGGAGAAATGCAAATGCAAAGTGCACGCCTACATTTATATAAAGACGTGCAGTGAGAGGAATTAAAGACCTCCCTGTTGCCGTTCCTTCACCTCAGTGCATGCTCAAACGCTGTAATGTGGTGTATTTTTTGTTCCACAACACATTTAATCACCGTTATATGTGAAGATGCATTTAAAATATTCTGATAAATCTCAAAATTGCACGTATTTCCCATTAAACTTGTGCTTTTTGATAAAATGCAGGTTTCATTTGTTTGAGAAATCCACATATTCCTGTTGGTTACTCATGATTTATTCTTCCGTTTTCTGACAAACAGGGATTTGGGTCAGATTGTTAAGTTTGCTCCGCCGATGGAAACTCACAAATGAGCAGGTCGTGCGCTCGTTTAGCTTATCAAGACGGATCTGTATCGTCCTGCCAGCGTGACGGCTGCCCCGTTTGCCCCGTTTGATTGCCCAAACTGGGCGAACTGGTCTCATGAGTTCAGACACACTTGTTTGCTGCACACTGTGCCTTGGCTTGATTTGGGCAAACGGCGGCCTGCTGCAGCTAACTCAGAGAATTGCCCTGGAAAGTCGTGTTGCTGCTGTGTGTGTGTGTGTGTGTGAGAGAGAGAGGGAGAGAGAGAGGAGCAGTTTGCTTCCTCTGCTTCGGGGTAAACAAGTCCAGCCTTACAGGATAACACCGCTGTGAATGAACGTCCTCCTGCCGCCAGCGAGTCGACTGGCCGTGTGAAGTCCAAACACACCGGTTTCTTCCCCGGCGTCAGAGGCCTTTTAATGCTGACTCTGAAACTGGAGTTCACCGGGCCAATGTGATTTGGATCCACACTTGACAGTAAAATCCTCCACAACATTTAAAAACATCAGACATGGACAGAAACGTAATGACCAGTTCAGCTTCACGACATCCACTAATGAGAGGAGAGCAACAGAAGCTGCTCATGATGAAAGTGTTGTTCTTCTCTGTATCATCATACACACCTTCACGGGCTCTGACTGGAGTCACACACACGTTTTGTGAATCCCCACGTGTGTGAGGTGCTGCAGCCTGTGCTTGGCCTGTCAGCACACCTTGGTTTATTCATTTGGTGAGAGCCAAACGTCAGCGGGACGTACAGTCTGCTCCATGAGCTGCTGGACGCCCTCTGCTCCCTGCACTAGTTTACACGAGCCGTCCCAGCACCATGTTTCAGCACCGCTCCTCCTCCACCCAAAACCACTGTGTGTCATCTGCTTTGGCTGGGCGTGTCACATCATGGGCGTGACTCAGATAATACCTATGGTAATGTTGGCATTTAATCACATCTTAGCTACTGTGCAATACCATAGCTGTGCTGATCAAGATTTTTTTTTGTGTGCACCAGTCGATCCTCAGACCGAGTGTCCGCTGAAGCAGCAGAGTGACCTTTGCATGAATATGTAATGCACTGAAGAAGAAAAAATGTGATCACAAAAAAATTGTAATGCACTACTGTTTTGATCCAATCATTATCATCCATATTTGTAATAATTAGTGGCCACGTTCAGTTAATTTTTACTAATTAATTAAATTGATGAAAAATGTCTACCTGGCCTTTGATTATTATTACATTTGTATTAGTAATAATATCATTATATCTACAGTAAACAATTGGTGAGGTTGTTTTATGTAATGCTGGAGAATGAATGGAGGTGAATGGGCCTGAGTCGATTACTGCTATTTTAAGGCTCACAATAACCTCTCACAAAGAAATAGTATGGGTATATCATACATTTCCTGAATCCTCAAAGTCCATTAGGTATTGTGGATGTTGTGTTTTGGGTCCTTGATATCCCTTGATCCCACAGGGATAAAAGAAACTATATAGTTTAGGCGAAAAATGTGGGAAAATGTGTGTAATTTATGGTTTAAGGAGGTCATGTGACCTCTGTGTTTGTCAGAAAGAGACACCCATGGGCTTAAATGAAAGCTGAGAAGGTCCCCTTTACAATGATACCAAACATCATATACAGAATATTGACAAATAGGAAACTGATAGCCATTTCTGACTTTGGGCGACTAATCGATAATTATGCTAATTAATCAATAATTATGACTAAGTTGTAACTTTTACAGCTTGGCATACAGCAGAAATGGATTCAGCATTAAATAATCATACAGAAACAACAGATAAAGTGCTTTTCCTCAAAAATGCCTACCATGTTGTTTTCTAAGGGGCTTTTTCAATTTTCGGTCCTGAATATATGCTAGCTAGCTCGTTGGCTAGCTGGCTTGCAGTGGTGGTTGTGGTGGTGGGGGCAGTGTTTGAGATAGTGAGTGTGTATAACTGTATTTTTTCTTAATTTAATGTGTATTTACATTTTTAAAATATTTTAATGAATCATTTTTATATTTTTATTAATTTTAACAAATCAAATGCCTGCTATGGCCACTAGGGGTCGATTTTGTGATGGCCCAATATCCAGATTTGTTTGAAATATATCCACCAACACATCTACCAAATTTGGTGCTTTTATCACAAAATGAACGATAGTTTAGCTATGCCGCCCCACTAAACGTGGCAGTTTGGCTGTCAGAACAAGTTGCACAAGATCAAGTAGTAGTAGTAGTAATTTTTTTTTTCAAGTGTCATGCACCAAAAGGATGGACATAATCATAAGAACATAATCAACATGAACAATAAAAAAAAAAATGAGTGCAAAAGGGAAAGTGTAGTGCAGCTTCATTCATTTGGCCCCACACTGAGACCAGAAAGCCTGGAGACTGAATGTCCATCGCAGGAGAGTGTGTCTGACTGGAGACCTGCCAGGATCACCTCCATCTCCCCAACAAAAAAAAAAATTAAACAGAAATAAACGAATGTCTGGTTGTGTGTTTTGTTGTTATTATTGGCTTCTTTGTCACATTTGCTTTGTTTTTCCTGGTAGTTGCAGCCCTGTGACACATCCGTTTTTCACCATTACCGTTATTAATAATTCTCCTTGTTGCAAGGTCTCGGCAACAAAAATAATTTTATCTCCACAGCATGAAATAATGTTACATAGTTAATTGAATGAAACAATCAATAAATAAAGGTCTGAAGGACAAACAATAAAAAGCCTGACATGAATTAAACTGCAGTATCTGCTCCTTTCTTCAGCTCCCAGTCCAATGAACCATCAGCCTTTTATTATTCAGAGGCAAAGGTTTTGTCGGCACAGCCTCCACATCCGAGGAAGTCCAGCTCACTGGATAAATTTGTGATTAATACCAAAATGAACCGCACATCTGTATCAGCGCTCGAAACACACAGCTGATGGACTCTGAACAGCCAGCATCAACACTCACATAGGCCTAAAATTTTGTCTGCAAACCATTTTTTAATTGGCCACATTTCCTTTGACCGAACCAAAACATGCATGCAGAAAGCCTTTGACAAAAATAAACGTCCCAAATTCTTTATGCCTGCCAAGAAAATAACGAAGTAACACCCTAACAGCAACAAATATGTCAAAAACGTTGCAGTATCCCACAAACTTATATCATATTTGAGATATTGTGTGTGACGTACAATTAAATAAGCCAATTAAAACTACATTAGCGCTCCCCTCCCTGAGGCCAAGCTAATACTGTGCTTGATGGATGGACGGACGGACAGACAGACCGACCCTGATTTCATCATGGATAATTAGGTCCACAAATTCCCATATCAATTAATCCAACAGTTTTATTTGTGCCAGCTTTTTTGCAACATCAAACAATAACATTAACGTTTAATGTGGGCCCAGTTTGAGACCCATTAGACATGCTAATGGAGCTGCAATCTACCAGTGGTTTGGTGTATTATTATTTGCTGTGCATTATTATCGCACGATGTTTCAGTGAACCATCGGTGGAAAAAACAATTTTTTTTCTCCAACACTAGAGCTGGGCGGTCACGTGGTGAGACTGACATCATGACACAGGAAGAGTTTTGGCCGCTCATTTGTGGTTTAAAATTATTCAACACATTGGAGAATTCAAAATGCAAGAAAATTCAATAAGTGGCTTGGATATGGTTTTTGAAATTTGAAGAAGAATTGGCAAGTACAGGTGCAAGAATTGAGTATACAAGTCTAATTTTACTTATTTTAAAGGCTTTATGAAAAGTCTCAGAGGTACACACAGAGGATGGGTGAGGTGCAGCGTGTGCACACACACACACACACACACACACACACAGCGAGAGAGTCCAACAGTGTAAGCCACCCTAGAAGCTGCTGAAGATGAAAAAATGAGTAAAAGAATCGGCTGCAAGAAAATAGAATCAAATAGAAAGGCTTTATTGTCTTTGTACAGCGAAATTAGGAGCGCCACTCCTGATTGGTGCAATTAATGAGACAATTAAAGACAGACAACACAAGCACACAGCCAAGAAATGTAAAACTAACATAAATACTATAAAAAAGAATGAGTAATGAACTCAATAACATTGGTCTGTTGCACTTAAAAATGCTGTATCTCGCATTTAAAAGCTGAGAATTAAAAGTGAAAAGCAGCTCAGCAGATGACGGCATTACGCCAGCAAACAGTGAGGAGAGAAAAAGACTGAAGGCTAAAAAAAGTGGTGGTGGAACGCAACAACAGCCGAGGGATGAAGCAAAGTGGCAGGGAAGTGAAGGAGGCAGGTTTGAACTCGAGATCTGAGGTAGCTGTGCCGCTGCAAGAATGCCAGGCGGCTAATGGGCCGAATTATGGCAGAAAACACTTTAAGGGCCGGGAGAGTGCGAAGGGTGTGGATCAAACCCATTGTTGGAGATGAGAAAAAGAAAGAAAGAAAGACAGAAAGAAAAGCTTAGTGCATGCTTTGCAAGTTTGAGATGAGAGCCCGCCGTCTCGATGCGGAGCGACATGCTGACACAGCTGAACTCCAGAGACGTGTGGCCGCTTTTTTCCACACATCACAACCTTGTTCTTTGACACAGACGGACTTGCAAGAGGAAACGTCGCCGTCAAAGTGGCAGAGCTGCAGCCGACGGCTCGTCTCGCTTGCCGTTCGAGCCCATTAACATTAGACCGCCGGTCCTGTGGAGGACATTAATAAGTGCACGGGACATATTATAATGCAATGATGAGGCCTGTTTTGCACCGGGAGCCCATTTGAGACATGGGGAATGAGCAGCACCTCTTTGATTATAGATCAGAGCACCGATGTCTAAGAAACAGTTGTGTGTGTGTGTGTGTGTGTGTGTGTAGTTAGTAGATGCTATAGCGAGAAGCAAGCTCAAATAATCAGCACAGTCACAGGGATCCTCAGGCACGGAACTGGCTACTCACACACACACACTCTTCAGATTTCTCAGTGACAGTACATTGTGCAGGGAGGATTTTGCCATGGCCTTGTTAGAAATGCACAGTACACAATGTGAGGAAGAAACTTAAGACGGTGTATTAGTGCCATTGTAGGGGGGAAAATTATGTGGCTGGGGTAGGGTTGTAATATTCTGAGGAAAAAACTCACAATTTCCTAGATTAAAGTCATAAATTTATGAGAAAAAAATAAGAAAAACAGTTTTTCTTCTACTTTTTGTGTCGGCGGCTCCACATGTGCCGCCCCCTGCTGGCCGTGTCTCAGGCCTGCAGCTGATCACCTCAGCAGATTCTACTTTGACATGGGATTTAGGAACAAGGAGATCCCTCTGATTTTAGCCCAGAATCACAAGATTGTTTTCTTCTGAATTGGCCCAAGTCACAGCAACGTCTCTTCAGAGTCCAGATGCTGAGGAGGAGATTGGGGTTCTAGGCTCAAACCACCAGGATTTCCCTCTGACTGAATCCCACAGGAGGAGAACAACTAGTTTTCTCAATATTATAAGTTTAAATATATTTTGTATATATGTACTACTTTAATTTCAGAAATTCTGAGTTTTTTTTCTCAGAATACTACACCTCCTGCTCTGGCTCTGGATTTTTTTTCTCCCTGAAATGGCCCTAATATGCTGTCACAGAAACTTCTCTGTCCTAAGAAATAAAAAAAAAAAAAGGAACAAAAATGGTGTGCAGACATTCACTTCAGCTTTGTGTTTCCAACTCTGAAAATGCTCTTCCTTGAAATGATGAATCCATGATGTAGCAGACGTACATGAGACTCCATTCAGCAGCTGAAAACAATGATCAACACATATATTCTGCTGTAAACGTGGGTGAAATCCCCCCTGGAAGACTCAGCAGCTCTCTGACATGGCTCTCCGTCGGTGAAATGTGTGAAGCATATGCTTCCTCAGTATGAAATTACACTTTAAGTGATGAAAACAACAATAGTGAGTTGAAGTTTTGCCGCAGAGGCTCTATATCAGATGGATGGGGACGTCAAACTCCAGGCACCTTCAGCCCAATGTGACTGAACTGAACAGGATCGACCAGCTCTTCCAGCGTGACGCACCAAAATCCTGGGGAAACTTCCGATTCTCACTTCCTGCCAGAAAGAATCACCTCAGCGATTCTAGAAGTGGAAAAAATATTAAGGAATCTCCTTCCTGTGGACCAGGCGTTCAGTTCCTCCTTGCTCAAAATGAAGCCGGTCACATGGTTCAGCCTGACGTCGTTGTTCAGGAGGAGTTTTGGCCATCCACTTGTGCTTGTTAGGTTTCAGAATCAATGGGTTTCTTATGGTAAAATTTATTCAGCACATTAGAGGATTCACAATGCAAGAAAATGGATATGATTTTTCAAAAGTCTCCAGTCTTCTCATCAACTCCAACAACTCTGAGAAAGCTCGCAATTTCCTCATAAAGGTAGTTTGGTTCTGCCTGATGGTCCTCCAGTCAAAGACATGAAAACCCGGTGCAGAAACCATCTGACAGACTTTGAAAAGGACATTGAGAACCAAGCGTCTGTTTGGTTCAGGTGCGTCTGGTCAGCAGGGAAATCAGAGAACAGCCTGAGTTCGTTGGACACTGTTCGTTGATTGTGGCATCTTACAGCCTTACTAACTGCCGACTGTGATGGGTCCAAGTCATAAGTTGTGCATTGTTGTTTTTGTTGTACCAGTTTCCGACAAAACTGACGTGACTGACCTGAGGGAAAGGTGATAAGGTGATAAACAATGGCAGGATACCAATGGAAACCAAGCTCTGGTAAACTGTTTTGGAGGTGAGACCGGTTTGTCTTACCATAAGATTATGTTAAGACGAACTGCTCTCAGAGTTTGGATGCACCAATATCCTACATTGAGGGTCTTTTTCCATACTGGCTCCAGTCCTCAGGTCCTAAAAATAAAGTCATTCTATACTGTAGGTCCTTTCAGCCCCTTGGAGGGTTAGGCTATATGTTTAGTACAGTTCAACATTTTATTTAGTGCATACAAAAAGGATCATCTGACCTCACCCTTTTCCAGATTTTCCATTAGTTACAGGACAACCCAGTCTGAAACATTTGATTTGTGCGCATTATATCCATGAAAATCGCCCATGATGACAAAAGCGCCTCATGGAAAATGGATCGCAACTGCATTAAATTGTTAAACAGGAAATCATCCTGAAACAAGAATAAATGCTCTTCGGTGAACAAGTGTGGGCACCTATGCGGTTAGAGCAACATCCTCATTATCATGAATAATAACGTGGTCAGTGTCTTGACAGAATAAAATGATACAACACCTTGGAATAGTGCGATAAAGATGAAGAACAGCCTGGAGGAATGGCTGGCCATTAGTGAGCAGCCATGGTCACTCGCAGCGGGAGATATGGGGGTGATTTACAGGATCTCTGGAGGTTAGTTAAACCTAAAGCTCATGAGAAGCATAATCCCAGCTCCAGCTGCAGGCTAACTGCTGCTGCATTACATATAAGTTTCAGAGTTGCCAAGCGATTTCGTTCAAAGTGAATGGCCTCTGCCTAAATCTTGAAATGACTTCAGTGGAAGTACCAAAAATTCAAAGTAAAAGGAAATCTTTCTTGGACAGAGGCAAGAAAATGGAGAGTAACATTTGGGTTAGTTGGCAGGGCATCAACGTTTGTGTGTGAGCAGACGGAGGAGTGGAAGTGTAAATTGAAATACCGGCTCTCGTTTAATATGTGGTGAAAACCAGGAAAGCAATTTCATTGTCTGGACATTTGTAAATTAAAATAAGGAATTTACTATGTACACGTTGACCCTTTTGTCGCACTGGGAAAAAAAAAATTGGACAAAACACAATTGGAAGAGACATGAAAAGAGTTGGAGCGGCTGGCTGATATTGACAGGCTGAGGATGACTTTCTGATTACTTTTATTCCCTGTAGGGATGTTTTGCAGATAGATTGAGCCTTGAATGACTAAAAGCATTAATAATATTTTGTTATGCAGCTGTACATAAAAGCCAGGAACATGATGTGTACTGCATATATTAGCCGAGCATGTATTCTCCGAGGAGCATGAGAATATGGAGCGGGTCCCGGTCCAAGCCCAATGGGACCCGGTCCTGAAATAAAGGTTGTCCGAAGACTTGGACGAGGTTCGGTTTTGTTTTCTAATGAAGACGTTTCATTTCAGCCGGGCTCAGTGCTCGCTTGGCTGATTCAGTTTGAGGTTTAGGCTGTAGATTTTAGTTTGGACGTCATGTTTGCACGTCCATGCTGGAGCCTGCCCTCATCTACACTGCTGTTCCTTGTTTAGTTGAGTTTTTGTTTGTGTGTGCATGCAGTTCAGCTTGAGTTTGGACCAAAAATAAGTTCTCATATTTAGTGTTATTTTTTTCTTGTTCTTATATTCATTGTATTGATCCACTTGATTTATTTTGTTTTTTGCTGTGTGTTTTTTGTAGTCTGCTATTGTTCCTGTCAGAGATTGGTCTATAGACATTCTTCAAACATTAAACAGTTACCTTCAAAGCGTGGCACAGTATATTAAAGTCCTGCTCAGTTTAATCTGCTGAAAACCAGTTTGTCAAAATCTACTGGAGAACATTAGCTAGCTACATGTTGTTAGCTACAGGAGAACATTAGCTACATGTTGTTAACTACAGGAGAACATTAGCTACATGTTTTTAGCTACAGGAGAATGTAGCTAACAAAATGAAGATGAATGAAGAAGATGAAGAAGACAGAATAGTAGTAGAACAGCAGCCAACTGAATCGGAAAATGTTTGTTGTTTTTGGGTTCCCCGTCCTGTTTTCAGCCGCTAACTGACCTGCAGAGTCAGTGGCTGTAATGTTCACCATCCTAACCTGGTCTGTTGGCGGTGACGTTCTCCCTGCATCAGGCGCCGAGCTCAGATCCTTCAACCTCATTATGAAGAAGACGGTCAGAAGACAGTCAGAAGACAGTCAGAAGACAGTCAGAAGACGGTCAGGGTCGGTGCCGCCCCGGCTGGAGGGCGCCGTGTTCCTCCTGCACCCCCACCCCGCCTCGACGGCCGCGGCCAGGCTCGGATGCCTCTGCAAAGAAACACCATCTCGCTCTTTTTTCCATCACGCTCTGTGACATCATCCATCATTATAAAGTTCATTATCAAGATGTTTTCCTAGGGCGTCATTAGTCTTGGCTAACGCCGGGTGATTGATGTGGCCTGGCGCTGATGGAACTGCTGCTTGATCCCTGTCATTAATCTCGATTTTGCGTGGTGTCATCCCCCGGCCTTTCTTCTCACCGCCGTCTCTCTGCCATCACAAAACCAGGTTATGAGAGCAGCCGTCACGAGAAAATAAGATGGATTTTGTTTCAATATGGACAGAAAAAAGCTCAACCCACTTTTGCTAAAGCCCATTCTACCTGAGTCAGGATGAGTAATCTTCTGCGCATACGATCAATGTCCAGCCCATGCAGTGTGGAGGAACTGAATATGTGATTGTTTAAAGTATGAAGAGCTTTACAGTTTCAGTAACAAACATCCAGTACAGTCCAATGAATGCAAAAAACTTAGAGGATAACTTTATGGGTATAAGCTACGGTGGCACATTAGGGCCACTGTAGGGGAAAAAAATGATGGAGCCGGGGAGGGTGGATAATATTCAGAGAAAGAAATTTTAGAAAAAAAATTCTGAGATTAAAGTAGTACATTTACGAGAAAAAAACTTGGATATTCCTTTCGATGAAAGCAGTAAATTTATGAGAAAAAACCCTCAAAAATTGTGATTATAATGTCATAAATATGAGAGAAAAAAGAAATCTGAGATTAAAGTTATATATTTGTGAGAAAAAAAAAACTCAAAAATGTATGAGGGAAAAACTCAAATTCTGCAGTTAAAGTGGTAAATTTTTATGAAAAAAACTCAAATTTACAACAAAAAACTTACACTTAATATATTAATATATTTCATATTGTTAGATGTTTATATATAGGGGAGAGTGGGGTAATTTGTGCCAAGGGGCAAGTAGTGCCACCCCTGTTATCTAGAAAACCATAGAAGAAGTTGGTCATGTGACCACATATTTTTGAAGAGGCATCCATTTCACTCATCCTGCAAAGAAGGGAGACACATGGCTTGAGAGGAAAGCACATTTAAGTTCAAAAAACATTTTTTTGCCCTCCAAAGTAAAATTTCCATGATCAAGGTTTTTTGATTGCTGTGTTTGAACAATTATCGAAAACTCTGAAAACAGTTCACACAGGTTTTAGTACTTTAGTAAGCTACACCATGAGTCTATACAGTTAGCATGATGTTAGCTCAAAACAGCTGGGGGATGCATTTTTTTCAAAATGGTGGGCTTGGGGTAATTTGTGCCAAAGGGCCTTGGGATAAGTTGTGCCAGTGGCACAACTTGTGATTATATATTATATATTACTTTATTGTATTTTATTGTTATTGTACATTGTCTTCTTACTTTTGATCACTAAAACTATTCAGATTCAGGTGAAGATGATTTTCAGGTGCTCATTTTGGAATTTTTATTTTGTTCTGGGTTTGTGTTCATGTGGCGCTAGACCTTGTTATAGAAAAGTGGCCTGTGATCTTGTTAAAATAATAAATAAATGTTAAATATATAATTTTGTATTGAATTTGTTTTGCTTTTATATAGCATTATCATTTGTGAGATTAAAATGATCTGTTTTACTTCAATTATCAATGGCACAATTTACCCCAGTGTATTCTCTCTAATGGCACAATTTACCCCGCACCAGGGGCAAGTTGTGCCACAAAACCACTTTTTTTTCGAAAGCTATATTTCTCAAACAGTTTATATAAGATCCAAAGTGATTGTTCCCAGGGATGCACAACATCTTAAACTATATGTGCATATTTTAGTTGGAGGCATTACTGTAATCCCCTCTCTTTAAAGGCACTTTAAGTAAAAATTGGCACTATTTACCCCACTCTCCCCTATGTATGTATATATTTTGCATTATTCTATTTAATCTATTTCTTATTGTTAGATGTTTATATATATGTATGTATATATTTTGCATTATTCTATTTAATCTGCTTTATATTGTACAGTGTGTTTTTTATGCATCTGCTTTATATTGTACAGTGTGTACAGAGTGTCTACTGATGCTGCTGTAACATAATAATTTCCCAGTTTGGGATCAATAAAGTAAATCTGTCTATCTATCTAGAAAAGTCAAGAAAAAAGACTCTTGTAAATTTACGACATTAATCTCAGAAAATAGATTTTTTTTTCCCCTTGTAATATTACCCAACACTCTCCCAGGCTCCATAATTTTGCCCCTCAGTGGCCCTAATATGCCGCCATAATAACCCTTCAGACTTCTCAGTACAGTTCAGCTCAGCGTGTCTCAATTGAGATCGATGTTTTCAACCTTTGATTTGGCCGCTAATGAAGTGTGAAGGTGTCTGTGAGACAAAAACCCACAGTTTAAGGCAGGGGTCTTGATCTACAATGCAAATTTCAAAGTTTACCAATTTAGAGCGAGGCTCCTAGGAGAAATTAATCACAGTTGGCTCCCGCATGCATTAATTCTTGTCTCATTTTCATCCCATAAAATACTTCAGAAAAGAAGCAGTCTATGGTTGGAGATTAAATCTGCCACACAGACACAGTTTTATGCCTCTTTGGAGGGAATAAAAAGCCCTGTAGTACCTCGTGATGAGTCGCCCCTCCTGCACTTTGTCATTTTTTAGCTACACTGCATTGACACACACACACACACACACACACACACACACACTCTGCAGCGCGATGCATCTCCAGAAATTTCTTTCAGGGAGAATTCAATTTCCTGCACGTGGTGCTTTCCTCCCGCTTTGATTGATACAATTACATGTTTGTCGAGGGCCTCAGCGTGATCGACGCCAGGCTTCAATTTGCACTGGGCCACTTCTTCTCTCATGAGCCCTGAGGCGTCATCAAGACCAACGAGCTGATGGTGAAACACTCGGGTGAGACAGGTGAGACGTCTGCCGTGTCCATCAGCTGTCCTTTCCATCTGCTCGTGGACGTTTTCAGTTTCTCTGGTCAACGTGCTCAGCCTGACTCAACCGTCGTGCACGCTGAGGAAATGTTAGGTGTCACTACAAACCTCTACACTCTCTGTTTCTTAATGCACAGCGAAATGATCAGTTTTTACTCCTTAAAGCAACTACAACTCGCCCTGGAAAAACTGAGCGTCTTAAACAGTGACGTCATCCTGCACTGGTGCATGAAAGTTACAATCTCAACCAATAAAACCTTCTCAAATCTTTAAACGTCCTCTTTCATCCACCTCATCCCTTCAAAATAAAACCGTGTTCCTCTCCCACACCGAGATCCTGTTGGTTTGCACTTGTCAATGATCCTTCCCTGCTCCATGAAAGTAAGAGTCCATTTGATGGCGTCTTTACCTGGTAATGAAACAGTCTCAGGTTAATCCTGATGCCTCGACATGACCGACACGAACAAACGAGGCCATCAGTGAGGAGATTGTCTGTTTCTATGAAGTTATTCTAAAATGTCAGAGGAAACAGAGGAGTCTCTGTTTGTGTCTTCCCAGGCTGTACATGTCTGTCTTGCGACACACGGGACTGAGCTCTGACGCCGAGGCTCTATTTTAATTATATATATCAAAGCTAATGTAATGTTAATGTAGTTAGCAGAGCCGTGGGTTGGCCTCATGTTAACATGCTGACATGTGTCGGTCCTCAGCGGCCCGTGTTGACAGTCAGATCCGCCTCACAGTTCACCTGCTCTGCTGGATTTACCGCCGCTCTGCGTCCGGCTCCATGTCTCGTCCTCCCCGCCTTCGCTGCCTCCTCCCTCGGCGGCCATATTTCCATGTTTGACCCGTCTTCCCGTCGTCTGGACCGAGCCGTCCCCCCACTGGCTGGTCGGCTAACGCTGCTAAAGCTGGCCTCTGATCTAAAAACATCCCTGTGTTTTTTTCTGCATCCTCCCTTGCATGAAATATATTGCATTTTGCAGGCGTTGCATCTTGTTCTTCAATGTATTCTGTTTTTGTCGTAACCCCGCTTTCTGTTTCAGTGATCTGATCGCTTGCAAATAACAGTTTGTCTTGAAGATCTGACTTGAGTTGAGTTTTTTTGTCCTTCCACCAGTTTGCCTGCAGAATCACCTGCCAGCCTGAGAGAACCTGATGTGTGTCATTAAACCCTGTTCGTGAAAAAATGTTCTGACTGTTTTGACTTGCGAATGTTTGGTGGAAAAGCAACCGCTACTGTATACCTGGCTGGAAAAATAAAACAGCACAAGACTATTTCCATGCGCATGCCTCCTCCTGGAAAAGAGCGGCAGCACTTTGACCGAGGTAATGAGGTTTCCAGCTTTCTTTGGGAGGGGAAAAAAAAAAAATCCTTGGATGGCAGAGCGATTTACATTGCAAGGTGTTAATAGCTTGGCAGCACTTAGGACTAAAGTTAAGAACCGGGATTAAAAAGACACTCAGATGGCACACTTCAATTATAATTTTATCTATAATTTCTAAGAGGTGGCCAAACGTTTCACTATTAGCTTACTAAGCACAACTCTGAGGATTAGAGTCTCTTTCCCACAGTTTTTGGAAAGGGGTGTGATGTTAAAATAAGGGTGACCCAGTTACATCTAAAAATATTATACGTGAGAGGAGATTCAAACACGCAGGGAGATATTCATGAGACTCCAGGCCAATCTGGCTTTTTAAATAGACTATATCTAATGGACTAATCGAAGTAATACAGAAAAATTTCTATCGAATGTAATTTTCTCCATTCAATGCCGAGGATGCGTCCGCTTGAATGTCTCCTGCGCCGTCACTATTAAACGCACACATGGCTGGCATCCCGCTCTTCAGCTTCCCTACAAAATGAGGGCACCTCTTTGAAACGGAGGCCAAATTAGAGAGCACTGACTGTGTGAATAGGTCTGATGATTATTTCAAAAGATGAAAAAAAAAAAAAAGAGCACTGAGCCGGTGATCTTACTTGACATTGAGACAACCAGTACAAAGTGGCATAGAGCGGATTTATTTTTTTTTCCTCAAATGTGACACAGATTTGATTTTTATTTTTTTATTTATTTTTTTTAAATCCAGTGTGAACACCAAAACAAAGAAACACACATGGAATCTGACGTTGTCGATTCTGATTCGGGCCGTGTTCAGACTGCATGCAAATCAGATTTGTTTCTCACATCAGATCTTTAAACGCAGAATGAGGATTTTCCTGAAAATGTATGTAATGTGTGTATGTGATAATGTATAGACTCCCGCTCCATCATGACTGTGAGTCACTAGCAGTGTGTGTGTGTGTGTTAGGGATGGGCGTATCGATTCTGTGGTATCGATATATCGATACTCACACGCTACTCATTTGGCATCAATTTCCTTAAACAAATATCGATACTAACAAATAAGAATAGGGGGTGCATGCATAACTTTCAGCTGTTTTAGATAGCTTCCTTCACTGACTATGTGCCGACACACCCCTGTGCCTGGCGGTGTGTTGAGCTGGCCCGTGTCACGTGACGGCCCGACAGCACAGCCAGCAAGAGGGGCTCGAATGCCGGAGCCGGAGGAACACACAGAAAATAATGGCAGATCGTCTTTTTTTCTTTTTCTTTTTCTTTTTTTTTTTTTTACAAGAAAAGTGCAAGAAAACAACAATAACAGTGAAAATGTGCAAATTTTTGTTCATTTTTAATTTATTTCATTCATATTTATGTTATTTATTTTAATTTTAGTTTTATTATGCATTGACCATAATAAATATGGTATAAATGGTCTGTATTTGTCATGTAATTTGTCTTAAATGTAATAATATTTTGAATGAAAAAAACTGCCAATAAGAAATTATCAGTATCAGTATCTGTATCGCTGAAAATGCAAGAAAAAGTATCGGTATCATATTGAATCCTAAAAGTGTGGTATCGCCCATCCCTAGTCTGTGTGTGTGTGTGTGTGTGTGTTTGCAGAGATCCTGCCTCTGCTGGGCGTCGGCCTTTGGGCTCCCAGCCAATCACAGTGCAGCACAACGCCAGATCAACAGCACCACATCCAATAGGAAGCGGAAAAAAGAATTCGAGTAACGAGAAACGCAGGACAACGAGAGTGAATCTGGGGTTGAGCTTTCACCTGCTGGCGAGCTCCGAGGGAGAGGAGGAGGATGAAGAGCGACGTGGTGTTGGCCTGTTTTCTGTAGGACAGCGAGGTGCCGGTGGACCAGATCCTGTTCCTGTTCCTGTTCTGGCTACATTACACTGCAGACGGTCATGTCATTCTGTTGCCGTCCTAGGAAACAAAAACTGTCTTGGATAGGGAGGCGAGGCCAACGTTGATTGTTCTGTTTACAAACCACAACAGCAAATCCTGCTCATTCTGCCCTGAAGACAGACTGTCCACACTGTTATTTGCAAGCGATCAGATCGAATTTGTGTCTCCATACATCAGCGACCTCTCTACACGGGTCGCTGTCGTAAAGATGTACCCGTCAGAAACTACGTACGCTGATGACACGGCTCTCCAGCGCAGAGGCAGGAGAAATGTCCAGAAGCCTCCATCGCTCTGGATTTGACGTCATCGTTGCAAGTTGCAAATCTAATTTGAGCGTCCGGACTGAGTCGCAGCTGTAGAATCAGTCAAAATCTGAGGCTTTGCTTGGACTTAAAGTGCAAGTCTGTTTTTGTCATATTCAGATTGTATCCGGATTGATGATGGTATTTTTGCAAATCAGATCCGAACCACATTTGGAGATGGAAATACGATTCCAGCCAGATTTCTACAGATTCATCTCAGTCCAAACTCTTTTGTGTCACTTGAAACGCGGCACACGACCACAACGTCAAATCCAGAGAGAGGGGAATGCAGTTTAACCCTCCTGTTATGTTCACATTTTTGAACATCTTTTATTTTTGGGGGCCAATTTGACCCCTGCAGTTTAAACTTCCACAAAATTATTATAACTAAAATTGTTACCAAAGTTATTGTGTCAGGTACTTTATGTTTCTTTGTTGATGACCTAAATAACCCTTTAAATAAAACATAACCCCTAGTAAAACATAATACCTCTAGTATTCCTATTACACGACAATGGAAAAATATGCAAATCACCATAAAATCTCACTGATTGACCTAAAATTGGAAAGAAATATAAATTTTTGGTGTTTTAATGGCTTTATATTATTTCTAAGTACAGATTTTTGTCATTTATAACCAATGCGTTACAAAGTGTGTACAGGACATTGAAAACATATCATTATGTCAATTTCATCTTTACCCGGTAGTGCCCATTACATTAGGAACACTCATTAAATATGAAGCAAAAAAAAAAAATGATGTTAATCATTTATTTAGAGACGTTAAACATTGGCTGGGGTCAAATTGACACCAAACATAATAGGAGGGTTAACCCTTTGATGCATGAATTATGAAAGCCTGAGTCAAGATTTTTTTTCTTCTGTGTTTTTACTCTTCTTAGGGCATGAACACTTTTGTGAGTCTCCATACTTCTTTAAGGTGCAGGACTGGTATTACCATGTCATGATACTAGTATTAATATGTTTTCAGCAACAAGAACTGACAGTCTCTGCATAAACCTCAATGGGGGGGAGCAGCAGAGAGCATTCTAACAGCTGATATGCAATTCCACCATAGAAACCATTGCATTTAGGAGAAAATGACTTTTAAACAGCTGTCCACTGTAGTGACCGCTATGCACCAAAGGGTTAATGCATCTGACCACAGATTTGAGAAAGAAAAAAGTATTGGGTCACTTTCAGCGGCTGTGTGAACAAAGCTGATGAGAGGCCTCCGAAGGTAAAGCCCTGAGAGCTCAGCCGTCTCCTCCTCCTCCTCTTCTTCCCCTTCCTTCTCCTCCTCCTCCTCTTCCTCCTCCTCCTCCTCCAGCCTCGATGGAGCGAGGTCAAGCTGGCTTTGGCTGTTTGAATAAGGATCACACTGTGTACAAATTCATCGACTCTGAGAGGAAGAGCGATATTATTTTGTCTCTCTCTGCTCGGCTGCCCCGGTGCACAGGTTATTGTTCTGCAGCAAATCTAATCTAGCCTGTGATTTCTACTGTGCAGCTGCTATTTGGAGAAATTTCACTCGTGCTCGGAGTGCTTGTGGATTCAACAGAAAAAAAAAAAAAAAAAAAAATCAGAATCAAAGATGAAAAAAATAAAATAAGACAGTGAATCAGAAATAATTAATTTGACTTTATCTCCAAAAGGTGTTTGATTATCAGAGCAAGAACAAATTTCCTCCCGACAGATTAGCCAGCGCGCAGACAGGAAGCGTCAATTACCTTGCCCCTTCACCTGGTTGTCGTGGAAACTGAGGCAATCAGCTCAACGGCGCTGTCTCAAGGTGTGTTTTCCTGTGGGTCAGAAACAACAGGGAGGACGTGTCGCGGGAGCGCTACGACGTGTGTGTGTGTGTGTGTGTGTGTGTTTGCATGAACGCACATCTGCTCACAGTTGGTTTCCTGCATCCTGATTCCTCAAACGGTGCGAATATGAAGAGACGAGAGTCAGAAGATGCAAACACAAAAGGTTCTCCCTAAGCTGATTGGGTCATCCTCTTGTGGGAAAAAAACATCTATTTATTTATTTATAAAACAAAACACTGCAGGCATTTTAAGTGTTTCAGTCAACATGTTGCGCCTGTTGATTATTTTCACTTAATACTAAACAATATTTAGCTCTCACCATGCAATATTACAGCCAGCTTGCTCTAATTTCCTAGTTTTAACTTTCACTGCCGCATAAAATATTTATTCAAAGTTCACCTTATAGCTGAGAGTCTGAAACTTCACCACAATTTCCAATTTGAAGCTCAGAGAAAAAGAAATTCAAGTGTAATCTCATATAATAAAATTTCCATCAACAAACACAGTAACACTTTATAATAACCATCATGCATTGATAGTTAATTAAACTTTGGGTAATAGCTGTTTTACAGTTTATAAACAATACAGTGATGATGAGTGGTTCATTGTTGCACATCTTATTATTATATTTACATTTTATTTACTATATTAAGTATTTGCTAATGATCCAAAGGATTGGCAAAACTTTACAAAGCCATTTGTAAACCATCTGCAAACATACAGAGACAGATGGGCCTTTAAACAGCATTTTGAGGCTTTTATAAATTTATAAGTGGTTAATAATACTTTGTAAACCATGATGAACATTATTTGTGTGGCTGTGTGTTGCCAAAAACTCACTTTTTTTTTTTTTTTTTTGCTCTAAGCTTTACATCAATATATTGAGATAAACAGAAGAAAAAAAAAGGATCAGATATTTGATGCGCCGACAGAGAAATCTGACACCTCTCACAGTGTAACACTAATTTTAAACTTGTTTTTTTCTGATTACATTCAAACTATATCCTGAAAAAGTCAATTTTAAAGAAGCACATGCAATTTTTATTTTAAAAATTCAGATTCACGATGACTCACTGTGAAGTTCACACCAGGGCTGAGCGATATGAACCAAATATAACTCTCTCTAATATCCCCAGGCCAAAAACCTTGTTATCGATATGGGACTTTTGCTGCTTTCATAAGATATTTACACACAAGAGATTTTACTAAATAATCATCAGTAATGTGGTTATGATGGCCAAGCAGGTAGAGGCTAATAAAAACACAGCTACAACAGTCTAATAAGTTCAGAAAATTTACATTTCTTTACTGTAACACAGCCTTTAAATCCAGGAAAAGGCAGCACTTATGCCAAATCATGACACTGCAATATCTTAAATCCCACACGATCTCCAGCTTCATCTAGTAAGTGAGTAAATAAAGTTATTCATGCATTCATAACATCAAAGCTGCAGCTCTGTTTCCTCTGGCCCTCCTCAGTCTTCGTGATCAGGCCTGCAGACGGTCCAGGATGTGGAGCGGGACTGAAAAGAGCGAGCACATCACCGCAGTCCAAACCGCTCTCCATCGGCTTCCTGTCCGTTTTAGGATCCAATTTAAACTCTTGTTGCGTGCATTCGAGGCTCTTATTGGTCAGAGCTCGCGTCACACGACCAGGTGGCAGAGCGTCGGTGCAGCACTTTGGTCAGCTGTGTTTGAATCTGCTCTATAAATAAACTTTACTTACTCACTAAACACCTCCGAGGCTCATTTAGTGGCTGCGGCCGCGGTTCAGATCCAGCTCAGCCTCTTTGCTGCCGCTCTCTGCCCTCTCTGTCATGTCTGTCTAATAAAGCAGAAATACCCCTGAAAAAAAAATCTTTAAAAAATACCAACATTCAGTTTCACTCGTCCCATTCAAGTTCATTCAAACGGGTGGCTCCAGGCTCGTCCTGTCCTTGCTGATGCTGGTCCAATCTGCTCCGAAGCCTTGATTTGATTTAATCTCCTTCTCCACAGTGAAGGACGCAGGATCCTCCTGCATCACCTCCTGTGAGTCCGTGTGAAAAAAGTGTGTTATCTCCAAACTGAGAGGGCTGACGCTGTAAAAAAGCACTTTCAGAATGTACCCATAAAAACTATAACTGGCAAAAATAAATCCTGTGCGATAGCGATGCCTAATTTTTTTTTTTTTTTTTTATTCTGGGTCCAGCAAAAAACGGATACTTTGGATGAACAAAAAGTGTTTGCTCTACGTGTTTCAATGACTTGAGATGAAGAGTCACACCTCTACTTATGTCTTCACAGCCGAGACGAGGCCGGCCTGCAGTGAATGCTCAAATGTCTTCCTGTTTGACAACACTTTTTGTGTCTCCAAATGGAGGCAGAGGAGGAAAAAGTTACTGAAAGGCAAGAAATGACAGTTTGTTGACAGTCATTCCTGCCCACGGCCACCCCGCCTGGCCATTAGCTGCCCATGCTAATGTACTTGTTGGTTAATGATGGCTGTGATTTGGTTCGCAGCGCTGCACCATCAGCACGATCACCGGGGTCCCGCCGATCTCCAGAACCACCTCTAGCTACTCAGCGCAGCCCTTACCGAGACATTAAAGATGAGACCATTATCATCAGCCATTAGAGATCCCCTCAGCAGCGTTTCCCATTCCCTTTTCCTCGTGTTGTTTCAGGAGAATAAAATAACACAGCAGCTGGTCGGCCGGCCGGTCCACGGGGGGTTTGGAAATACCTTTGGAGACGAATTTCACTCTCAGTCTTGACGCAGTTCGATGTTCGTATCCAAAATGTTGTTCTAGGCCTCAAATGACAAAACCAAAGACTCAAGTTCCCAGTTTCTGGTTTTGTTAATCTGTTAATTCGGTATCTCTCAAAATCCAGTGAGTCTCACGTGCTCCATGTTGGGGGTTTTGAATGGACGTCTGTCTTAAATACTGCTGTTACAAACACACCGATGTAGTTTTTTATATTGTTTCCTCCTCCTTCCTTTATTTTGGATGGCAAATGAGCCCTGGTGTGGGCGGGATCGTCAGCGAGTCGGTGTGTTAAATGGTTTTAAGGCACAACGAGGAGGCAAACCAAACCATTTAACACACACCGACTCACTGATTATCCCCTATATATCCTTTATATCTTTGTTACAAGTGTGTTTGTATGTATAAAAATATCAAATATCATTATCAGAGGCCCAAATATTGATATTGGCCCCAAAAGTCCATTATTGTTCAGGCTCTTGTGTGTGTATTTTTTGAACATGGCCATGGCTCTAACTCTTTTCCCTGGTCTTTGAATGAGGGATTTGACTCTCTGTGATTGATCACTAAGTGTTTATTTGTGCTTTAAATGTTATACACAGTTTGTAAATTTTCTCCATCGTGCAGAAAGTGTCTT
Source organism: Myripristis murdjan (assembly GCF_902150065.1). NCBI lineage: Eukaryota > Metazoa > Chordata > Actinopteri > Holocentriformes > Holocentridae > Myripristis > Myripristis murdjan. Next base: position 34,898,484 of record NC_043984.1, read on the forward strand.
AAGTTGCTGTCGTGGAGGAAATGAGCTGAATTGTCCTGTAGGTTCGCCTGCCTGCACTCACCGACAAAGTCTTTGGCTAAACATCGGGCATCGGTCATTACTTTGTGTAATACTTTGATTTTATTTTTCTTCTTTTGCACAGTATAAAGAGTAGAAATCACACACACACACACACACACACACAGAGAGAGAGAGAGAGAAAGAAGCCAATCAGTAACGGGCAATAAAAGGTTCACAGAGTTTGTTCCCAGTCTCACACTCGCTGCAGCGCTCCGACGTTTCTAACAGCAAAGGAAATGGACCCGACATATCTTGGTCTATCTGTACATCTATGACTGTATATGCATTAATTTGGGTGCATATTTCCATTATTAGTAGTGGAAATGAAACTCTGCACTCAGAAATGTCTCAGTTTCGTTCTGAATTATAATGGTTTGTTTAAAACAAGCTGTTGAGAAGCCAAGCCTGTAATTATCCATAAATGTGGAAAACTCTACCTGTAAATATCTCATTAGTTCTTTTTGACATGTTAGTTACACCAGTTATGATGCATGCATGTGAGGTGTAAGGGTTTTGAAAAAAAAAAAAAAAAGATTTATTGGAAAAACTGCACCTCAGTTTTTTTTTAAGTACATCCAAAAAGTTAAGATGATAACTTGCAATAATCTGGTCTATAGGGAACTGGGGAGGTGCCCCCTTTGTTACTGGCTGGTAGAAGGTAAACAAATGAAACTGAGGCATATAATCTGTAATTATCTGCTCAGCCTTCATAATTCAGGTGAATATGCGCCGCCGTGGGTCTAAGCAGATTCTGGTTTGTCTTTCCTCTTGCTCACACAGCATCAGCTGGGTGAAACGAACCTGAACAGCAGCTGAAAGTTCGGTTTATGGAAAAACAGCAAAGTGAGCTCCGAACCGAAACATCATGTGATTTGTATGTAGAATTTAAACAACAGCTTGAAAAGTATCTGTTGTACGAAAACTGGCTACAGCGGTCCCTCGTTAATCGCGGGAGTTACGTTCTAAAAATAACCCGCAATAGGCGAAATCCGCAAAGCAGTCAGCTTTATTTTTTTACAATTATTCTAGATGTTTTAGGACTGTAAAACCCCTCACTACACACTTTATACACTTTTCTCAGACAGGCATTAACATTTTCTCACTTTTCTCTCTTGTTTAAACTCTCAAAGTTCAAACCTTCGTAGAAAAATAAGTCCAGTATTATAGAATGAACACATTCTGTACTGTACAGGAGACACGGCACGGAGGAGACTGATTGACAATGGTCTACAGTCCCTTAGCAAATCAGGACGCAGAACACAATGCGCTGTAAAAAAAAAAAAAAAAAAAAAAAAAAAAAAAAGCATGCAAAATTGCACTAAAAAAATCCGCGATACTGCGAGGCCGCAAAAGCTGAACCGCGTTATAGCGAGGGACCACTGTATTTGCATTGTTGGGGTCACTTCTCAAAAAAGTTAAGCATTTCACATTACCTCTTACTTTAAAAAAAAAAAAAAAAAAAAGTAATGCATTGCTTTACTTAGCTCCTCCCTGTGGAAAGTAACTCGACACACGTTAGTCACGTGTTTCTCCACAACACGGCCTGAGCTGCATCATCACGTCGCTGCCGGCTGAACCTCACATCTGCCCTCATATCGGCTCAAATCCCCGTCCCAACATGAAGGACAGACACAAGATATTTTTCTTTTCTGTTCTTTAATAAAGTGACAGCAGGGAGCCGACAGCAGAGCTGGTGGAGAGCAGCCGGTCTGAAGCTCACAGCGTGGAGAGGAGTTTCTGCACTTTACCGCCACCTTCCTCTCCTCTCACACAGAAAAACTGTCAGTAATGTGCACGACTCTGCTGTTCTGTCCTCTGTCCTGCACCGACTTCGGCCAAAGAGAAGAGACGACTGGCCAGAGGTCAGAGGTCAGAGGGCAGGTGACTCTTGTGCATGCATGAAGACATGGCAGACTGTTTTTTTCTATCCGACCCTTATGCAGATAACTGAAGAACTTATATTAAGCAAGTAATGACTGTTTGATTTGTAACTATAATGTGATTACTGACTTTAGGAGCAGTAACAGGTGAGGGTCACTGGACGATATAAAGCACTGGATAGAAGCCAGAGGATGTGCAACTTTTGACAAATCATTTAGGAGACGAGTGTCACATGAATGTAAGCAAAATGAATTACAGACAAAGCTATTTGTCAAGGTATTATTTTAAATCCACCCATCTATGTTTAAATTAATGTTATTATAATCAGTTAAGCCAGAAGTTATTTGTACACTAGATTTGTTTTTGGAAAACTTTTAAGTAAAATTTGTTGTACTGTAGCTCGGCCATGTGCCATCATTTAGTTGCTCTGTGTGTCCTGTTGGTGCTCCAGACCATGTGACCACCGTCTTAAGTAAATAAATGAATCAGAATTGCATTCAGTCAGTTATTAACTGCATTCAGTAAATGAATTGGAGTGAGTTTTGGGTGACGTCGATGCGAGCTCAGAGCCGTAATATGAGCACATACACATAACATGGGATTACGAGGGGTACATAATTCACCGCTGAGGTGCAGAGAAAGACTCGTAACACATAAACAGCAGGAGCGGACGGACGGTTTCATTAGACGTTTGGGTTACAACACATTAAGCGCTCTATCATGTGCGTTCAAGCAGCAAAGCAAACAGGCCGTGGAGGGTTGGGGGTGGGGGTGGGGGGTCCGGCAGAGACGGTGACGCCGCCTTTAACAAAAACAGGTGATCTCTGTGGATTCTGGACAGAGTTCGTAAGGCTCAGTCGGTGGTGTATGGGACGGAGAGCAGGATGTCATGCAGAGTGAATCCACTGAAACTGAACCTGAAACTGAAGAAGTTCAAGCATCTTTTTTGCGGTGACTAGTGACTGGCAGTTTGACATGAGGGACTTTGACATGAGGGGTCCTGGGTTGTAAATCCATCATTGGCTTTTGTATTTGGGCTGGCAGGGCCTGTTTACCCCGTGCCACTGTGGTAGATCCGCCCCTGGCTGATGTCCCTGTAATTACTTCAGTACCTCCAGTATATTAGATATTATATGTCATGCTTGGCCGGGTTTTTTACATCCATCCTTGTCTCTAACAGCTGTTCGCTCTGTAATTCTGGTTTTACAGGCTCCAGTTTCTGATGTAAAACCAGGCCACTAGTGCACTTGAGAGCACACATATGATGCTGCTGGGGGTGCAGGACAGGCTCGGACCAGCAATCTGGCAACTGTGGCAAATGCCAGATGGGCCAGGCCCAGCAGTCGGCTGCAACACCGGCAATGTGGGGGAAAAAATTGTGGGGGAGAAAAAAACGTGGGGAAAAAAATGGACCTGCTGGCTGCAGCCGACGTGATGCTGGAAGAGCCCGGCTGACTGGAGGTCACACCGTCCAAACTGCCTGCAGTGGACATACTGTAGGGCAGGAGCAGAAGGTGCTACCTGTACCCTCACCCACCAACCACCACACCTTCAACTGGATGCATTCAGACATTTAACGATAGAGCAAGCGGAAACTAATAGTTGTAAGTTCAAATTGAAAATAAAGCTAGCCACATCCAAAAAAAAAAAAAAGTGGAGCGGAAAAAGACTTGGGGCTGATGCTGCAAAACATTTTAAGTGAACACATTCACTGTAAATTCATTAAAATTCACCAAACTTAGATTACATGACAAGATGACCTGCTGTTCTGATCTGTTTGCTGCTTAAAGTCGCTGAGCTGCTGGTTTTTAAATGTTATTATGGCTCTGCGCTCATTAGTGGCTCTGGGTCGCTCCAGTAGGGGGCAGCGTGGTGCGTGTGACAGCTTTACATTAGCAGTGAATGAACCTGTTTAAACAGTGACGGCATCATGAGATCCAGATCAGCTGCTGCTTAGTGTCCAACTTCACACACACTTCCAGATCACCGTTAGGAGGAAAGCTTTTGTCCGGTGTGAAAACTGAGTTTGGCCGTTTTGTTGTTTTATAACAGCAATGCATTTTGTCATAGACTATAATCATGACCTATGATATTGTGTGTTTTATTTAAGTTACAGATTGCAACATAAGACGTGTTGCCCATTATCAAATGAATTCAGCACGTCTGTTGGGCTGCCTAGTTTTCCTCTGGGCTGCTTCTTAGTGATTTATTTATTATATTATTTTATGAAACCCTGTGAGTTCACCTGTTGTTAAGGTCCAGTCTGATATCTGTCACTCAGTCTATATGTTATAAATAGCCTGATTTTGCTTTATGCAGCTCATAAAGGTGTGTGTTGGGGAAAAGGAGAGTCGGTTCAGATGAAAATTGCCGGAGCTGAATTTTGTTCCCAGTCCGACTGCGGTGCGGGAAATAATAGTTTTGATGGTGCCGGTTTGCTCGGTGTGAGTGAGCGGTTTGATGGTGTGTGTGTGTGTGTGTGTGCTGTGTGTGAAATTCCTCTTGTAGCACTCGTTTCCAGGTGAGGCTGCGCTGTGAAAGAGTGGAGGGTGTTGGACGAGGCACTACACCTGCTCTTACTGACGTGTTGCACGAGTCAAGAGATCTCTGACAGACAAGTTGAGTTTTTTTTTAAAAAAAATGTTTTATTCCAGTGTGGGTTCTGTGTCTGTAACATGGCAGCGCTGTTTGATGGCAGCTTCAGTATCTTTACCCACTCACACACACTCTACACACGAGGTTATCTTAGACTCCGATTCCTTTTTGGGTTTTTTGTTGTTTTTTTTTTTTTTTAATCGAGGCGGCTGGAGGCCTCGGCGATCCATTTCTCTTTATAGCCCCTTTGTCTGAAACAATTTTGAAGTTCCACTGATCGAGCTTTCAAATCATCCTCAGAACTACAGATGCGTCTAGTGCAATTGAATTGAGAGAGTGGGAGGCTTCTATTTTTTTTTTTTTTTTTTTTTTTAGAGGCACAGGGTGGTAAGATTCACCATGGAGTATTGAATTTCTTTCAGCGCTTTTGCAGCAAAGGTCAGATTTTAGACCATTGTTCTCTCTAACTATCAAGGATGTCCAAAAAAATCATTTGTGGGCGTTTACACGACACCGAAAACTTGAGGCGGTTGTCATATATATATATATTTTTTTTTTCTATCATAAAAAATCTGTCACCTCAAAATAAAAACAGGAGTCCACAGAGGAGGAAGGCAAAGCTCGGTGACATTTTTGGATCGCTCCTCCAGATATTTCAAGATAGATGGGAAATAAGTAGAAGTATGAAGAATACTCCTTTAGAGCAGAACAGCAGCTAAGAAACCTCTAACACAGAGGAGACCGGTATATAACGCTTCAGTATCCACTAACACCCGCGATTAGGGTTCAGCTGGTAATTTCATGGATTGGGATAATTCCTCAGAATATGTCAGTCAGGCTGGTGGAGCTGCGACTGGAGGCTGCAGAAAACAGTCTACAAAAGCCCAAACATTTTGAATCAGAGGCAATATCTGCAGACCTGCCCATGTGTGTGTGTGTGTGTGTGTGTGTGTGTGTAAATGATTTGTGAATTTCGGTGCGAGGTGTAGAACACAAGAGTAATGGGAAATTATTCGTCATAAATGCGTTCTTCAGATTTGCTGACACGGTCCGGTTTTGTGACCCACTTTCCTACAAAGGACGGAGTCAGTGGAAGTTAATGGAAGTTTCTTCATGCCTGCTGTAAGGGCGTTTACGTCAGGGGGGTGGTAGGGGTGTAACAATACATCGATCTAGATCGATACATCGATTCAATGATTTGTTAGCTCCCGATTCTTTTGTTGAAAGCCCAAGAACAGACCGGAGTCAGTCTTCATTTTTCTGATGCAATATTTATTATGGTCACATATAAAGCAAGGCAGCGCTGGTCTCAGTGTGACAGAGCTCCCGCAGGATCTCAGTCAGAAAGAGCCCCGATATCAGGAAATGATACACATTTATGTTCTTGGGCTTGGGCCTGCCCCGTACTTAGGTTGGACTTAAACGCAACCGAGAATAATTGGCCAGTTACCCGGACATGGACAGGCCAACCACTGTCCATGCCTTGTTCCCGGAATGTGTGATGCTATGTGTGTGGATGTTGACTGGGCGTGTATCTAATGCAATAGACCTAAATAACAAGATAGAGAAAATATGTCTGGCTCCAGCTTTATCTGCCCTCTGCTAGCAGTCAAGCTGTTCTGGATAATACAAGAAACATTGAACTCTAACATAGATTGGATACTACAAGAGACATGAACTATAAGGCCAATTATAACAGATTAACGATGTAAAAGCATCGATGTGAAGCGCAAACATCGATGTACATCGTCATCCTTAAAATAGGTCTTTATTTTGAAATTCCCCCGATACGTTTGTGTCACCATTTCTGTTCACGCGCATGTCCTTTTCAAACAACGCTAGCCAACGGCTGCAGCTCGAGGCATGCTATGAAACTTTCCAGCTACAGCAGCGCACTGACATAGACTGTGTAACAAAGTGAAGAGTTGCCACTCCGCTCTATTTTCACTGACTAACAGCGGCACACTGGCTTAGCTTGTCTATTCAAAGAAGAGGTATCACTTCGGCTTATTTTTCAATCTATGTTATCACAGGCATACTACTGCTCATTCATTGGTGGTTGAATTGTTAGGTCTGTTTGATAAGTAATTTACATTTTAAAACAAATAATAATTTAACATATTGTTAAATTATTGGAGTCAAGCTTACTGGTAAACATCAACTCCTTCAAGATAATTTATTATGTTCTACAACTCATAAACATACACTAACACTACATACTGAGTGTTTGAGCAACATATCTCCTCTGTGCTACAAAAGATCCACGGTAGAAATTATTAAGATCATTTAAAAATATTCTTCCGGTACCTTTCATAATTGAAAGGTAATTAATGACACTTTAAGTTAACTGGAAAAGCCTTTGCATTTATAATGGGGTACTTTATTCACTCTATTTTTTTTTATTGTAGTTTTATTTAAAAAAAAAAAAAAAAAAAAAAAGTAGACTTTTTCATTCAAATGTCTGATGTGTGGAAGAGTGCAGAAGTAAAATTGTTAAAACATATTTTAGTTGCTTTTTGTGTGTTGATATAAATGTAACTGATTTTGTTAAATCGGCACATTATATAGTCTCATATCGATCGCAGGCCCCTAAATCGAATCAAATCTAATCGGATCGTGGCAAACTTTGTGATATCGGCAAATATCGTATCGTTCTCCAAAGAATCGATATCGTATCGTATCGTGATGAAACTGGTGATTTACTCCCCGAGGGGGTGGAGGTGTTGTTTGGTTTCTACACGCTGTGGATCGGGGCCGTGTTTGTTCTGGGACCCAAATGCAGAGACTGATGAGAGGCTGATGGGTAAGGAGACGGTTTATTGAGGAGTAACAAGGGAGGGAGGAGGAGGAGGAGGAGGTGGGAGGAGGTGGGAGGAGGTGGGAGGGGGAGGGAGGAGGAGGGAGGGGGAGGTGGGAGTAGGTGGGAGGCAGGAGGAGGAGGAGGAGGAGGGAGGCAGGAGCAGAGGACTGAGGAGGCGGCGAGGGACGGCAGAGTGAGCAGGCGAGGTTTTGCTCTTATTTTGAAAAAGACAAATATGCCTACTAAACTGAGGAGGACTTCACCTTTTTATTTGGCTCACATCACGTTAGAAAAACATTTACGCATCTTTTTTCATTTAAATTTACTTTATTAACATGTTCCGTTTCTGCATTTTATTTTATTTTTTTTTACTTACTTTCTATCCTTTTTGGTTTCCCCTGCAGCCTTTTTTTCTCTCTTCCTCCCCTCCCAGCTTGTGATTTGTTCCTGCACAGAGAACCAGGGGATAAAAAAGTGATCAGTCTCTCTGCTCTTGTCTATAAAGCCTCACTGAGCCTGTGAGCCTCAAACGCTCTGATCAAGGCTCTGTGCCAAAATGTTTTTTTTTATTCATATGTGATGTGAGCCAAACAAACGAGAAATGTGAGGATTTTGTCTTAGTTGACTTGAAACTTTGGGATGTGACTCCTTTTCACATTTTTTGAATATTCACACAGGACTTTGGGTTCAGCGCTCAGTGGTGTTCCTACTGAGCTCTTTACGTGGCTAATGGACATTAATATTCCACTAATATTCTCGTTTAACATGCAGCCGTGCAAACCTCGACTTGTTCGACCGTGCGAACACAGCCTCCCTCTTTCATTGTTTTAACCTCGTCACTGAAAAGGTCTGCGTGGTGATATTTGTGCATATCTGAAATTCAGCTGATATCCACGTCTTTCATCATGTTTGAAAGCCGGTGTGTTTCTCCTTCCCTCCAGAAATGTGGGCTTTTATTTTGTGAAGGCATCTCTACCCCAGCCTTGGAAACTGTTGGCTGGTTGGTTTGTAAAACACCAAGAGGCTGCGTGTTGCAAACTGCAGGAAAAACCCAACAGAAACACATGTTCCTAATGCGCTGTAAATACGTCCAGAGGATGCTGCTAAAACCTGAATAATATCAGCATGTCCCACACGTCTTTATCAGAAAATGCTACAGTCAGAAAAAAACCTTATTAGGAATATCCAAATAGAATATGCTGTTTACATGACCCGTATGTCATATTAGGAACAATAGTGGAAAATTAAAGTGCATGTAAATGTACTGACTGTTATGTTTAATAGGCACTATGGGTGTGAAGCAGAGTTACTATAGTTTTGTGTTTTTTATGAGTTTTTATTTTTTTTTTTGTTCATAAGTTTTGTTCTCATCCGGTTTAGTTTCAGTGGAGTTTTTATTTTTTGAATATGTTTAGTTTGAGATGAGTTTTTAGTTTTCTTAGTTTCAGTTTTTTATTCTAATCTGGCCGCTGTTTGTCAGAACAGGTATTGACTTTGTGAAGGCAGTGACTCCCAGTCATGTCCACGTCCCAGTCTCAGTAAACATCAGCACCAACACACACTCACACACACATCTGACCAAACTGACCAGCAGCAACACTAAACACACTTTCTGTTGATTTTTTTAAAATTTTATTTTAGTTTGTTTTGTAAATACACAGTATCATTTCATATAGTTTTTGTTTTTTCTAAAGTCCATTTTTATTTTTATTTCAGTTAACTACATTTTTTGACATATTTTTAGTGTTTAGTTTAGTTTCAGTTCACTGTCATGAGCTTGGCTGGAGGTGAAGCAGGAGCCAGGAGAGAGAGAGGAGCTCCAGTTTGAAAACGTGAAGCTGCAGACCTTCAGATTTTAGAAAAAGGAAAAAACAACAGGCCGTCTGTAAACTCCCACATTGCAAAGGGTCATTTTACTGTAAAAAAAAAAAAAAGGATTTTATACTGCTTGATGTAACTTAAAATCTTCTCTGAAATTAATTTATTCAGTTCCATTTCATGTGGTCATTTTTTTAGTTTTCACATTTTATTGGATGTTATCTTGGATGTTTGATTTCACTCAAACCTTAAATATTTGTCAGTTACCCGCCCACCTGGTCCAGGTGCCTGCAAGCGGTGAAAAGGCAGCCGCACTCTGCAGCACCAGGTGAACCCGGCGAGGTCAGACATTGTTAGCGAGCAGCATCCAGGTGTGCTTTCTCAGCAGGCACCAAAACGGAAGAATTAGGAAGGAGAAAAAAGGCTGCGCTCCTGATCAGACAAGGCTCTTGGCCTTTTCTCCGCAGGTCCAGGTGCAGCCTTTACGCTGCAGTGAAGAGACACAGCAAATAAACAAAGCAAAAGGGCAGAACAGAAAGCGGTGTAAAAGCAGTACAACACACCTCGCCCCGGCTGGTTCAGCGGGGCTGTGGCCTTTTTCTCTCTATTTGCCAAGTGGGATCTTTGTACTCCCCGGCCCATCAGCCGGCCCCCGTCAGCAGCCACGCTGGGTGCTCCCGCCTTGATAGAGCGAGCTAAATCTGTTCTGTAGTGCTCTCACAACCCCGATGTTCCCGCTAAACAGACTGGGCGGTCGCTCAGTGAGGGACTCAGACAGAGGCAGAGCGAGGCGAGCCGAGGAGACGGGACGAAGAGAGAGGCAGAGAAGTGTAATGAACATAACGGAGACAGGAGCTCAAGTGCCTGTTCTCATTGCCACAGCATCAGATACCAACATTTTGACATGCTCCTCTGTGTCTGATACGCATAAAGCACCTGTATGAAACGTAATCGTGGTGATGAAGTGAGAGAGAAAGCACGAAACAGGAGCTTCAAGCAGGAGGCGCAGGTTCGATTCCTGTTTTAGTGAGACATCTTGTGGCACCACGCTCCCCTGTCTTCCTCCTCCTTGTCGTCAAGACAGTTTTTTTGAGCGAGACTGTGTCCAGTTTCAGGTTTTGGTGCCTAAACCAAACCTTTTCCTAACCTTAACAAAGTAGTTTTTATGCCCAAACCTACTCAGGACACTGAGTCGTGGTCAAAGCGAGTTGGAAATGAAAGTAGTGAAGACGAGGAGTACAAATATTAGAAAAGAAGACAAAGAGATAGGGGAGATGGTGGATGGAGAAGAGGGTGATGGGATTCATGTGTTCACACTGCGAGCAACACAATCAACTAAAGTGACAAATTCAGCCACGACTGTGCTGGTCTTTTTCTTGTGACAGAAGAAGAAAAAGCTAGAAACAGGCAGCCACGTTGTTTCTTGGTTTCTCTGCTGAATGCCTGTGATGTCACTGAGGTGAAAGCAGAGAATAGAAAAGGTGCGCCACATAAAGGAGGAGCTGCCTGTGTGAATATATCCACCTGTGTCACTGAACGCTGCACTCTGCTGCACAGTGAAGGAGGTCAAGTGGGACTACAAAGCACTGCTGCCTTTTTAAATGAATTAAAATAAGGGAATTTAAATTATTTCTGCGGCAGTGTGGCCTTGGGAGTTTTCCTTCTTCTTGTTTTTTGTTTTTGTTCAGTTTTGCAATTAATTTTACCTCAAAAACTAGAAAATATATTTACCAATATATTATATGAAATATATTGGAATATATTACATTTAATATATGGAATTACAATATATTGAAATATATTATATATTTGAAAATGTCTTAGCAATACACAGAATAATATATTGGTGAAACATATATTATGTTATATATATATATATATATATATATATATATATATATATATATATATATTGCATAATATATTGTAATATATGTCAATATATGGAATAATGCATAAGTAATTGTGCATATTCAGATATTGGAATATATTGAATATGAATATATATGAGTGTTTATATGCCATAATATATGCCATTTTATATTTATAAATATCCTCCATACTGCATTTAGATTCATATGTGATGAATACTGGGTACATATATTTAAACATACATGATCTATGACTTTCCAATTATATGGGATCATTATTGGAAATATATGTACAGATATATTCTAACATGTATGTGCAATATATGTATACATATATAAGAACATGCATGTGCAATATATGTACATGTAGATGGATACATGTATGTCAAATATATGTACAAATATGTGCATATATATGGGAACAAGTATGTGCAATATATGGATAAGTGCATGTAACATTATGTAAAATATATGTAAAAGTATATGCAAATATATATGCAACATGTATGAGCAATATATGTACAAACCGTGTATTCACATCCTGAACATGAGGCTGCATCCAGCACTGGAGGCCATGAGACGTTTTGCTGCGGATTTTTGTTGAAATTTTTGCTTAAAGATTGGAGAAGGGACTGTGGACTGATTTCTGACCCTCTGCTGCCTGTTTTGGATGAAACTGGACGAACGGATGGATTTTGACACTGGCGTCTGGCGTTTGGAATCTAAACCTGACCAACCGACCACCTGAATTTCACACTCAATCCGTCAGACGCTGCCAGGTCAAATTTCATGAACCTTTTTGAGAATTATGTGCTTTTATTTTGGTATCCAGAGTGAGGCGAAGGCACTGGGAACAACAGAGGCGGGCCGTCCTGAAGGTGAGGAGGAGGAAGGAGGAGAAAGAGAGGAAGCTGAAGGGAGATAATCTGAAGACACATAGCAAGAGAGCATTTCGTAGATTATTCCAGATTACAACAGCCTTCACAACACTGACACAGAGAGAGAGAGAGAGAGAGAGGGCGTGTCCAGTCATGATTTTCTCATCTGTGCAAATTTTCTCAAAAATGTCAGACTAAAAATGGGTAGTTTTCCTCCCACCGCTCACACACACACACACACACACACACACACACACATACGCGTATTTCTCTCTGAACAGTGCAGCTGTTACAGCAGGTGATGAAGTAATAATCTGTAACCTGTTTGCTCAAATGAAGGCCAGTTTTGATTTATTGCTGATTACATTTGATCTAAAATTGTTTTTACATTTGCACTTTTCTCTGATAGATGGCGCTGTTCCCTGATTAGCTCGCCAAGTAGCCACATGATCCGCTGTGTAAATCACACGGCTTCAGAGCTTCTGGAAGGTTTATTTTTCCAGTTTGACGGAACCAGGCTAACGACTCCCATAGGTTTTAAGTCTTTATGCTAAGCTAACATGAAATGCTACCCATAGGAACTGAACCACTGGACGTATCGAGGTGAAAACGGTGTCCAACATCTGGTCTCAGTCCGGGGGAGCTGAGGAAATTGGATTTTGCCACAAAATGTTGGAGTATTCTTTTAATCACGGACCTCATTTTCTGTTTAAATTTTTTAGAAAAGTCGTGGCTCCGAAATGCCAACTCACTTCTGCGTTTCAGGAGAGCAGACTGTGATACTGTATCCACCTCAGAAAGTTGAAAGCAGCTATAAATGGCAGCAAAGTTTGTGTGCAGATCTAAAGAGGAATCGCACACACGAGTCAGTCAGATGGCAGGCAGCTCGAGTGGATTGTCAGGGTATCAGTGGATCGGGAACAAGCGGGACGAGCTGTTTACTGTCACTCGTGAAGGATGTCAATATTGCCAGAGGGAGAGACGAGCGCAGGAATCTGCAGTTTGGCATCGCAGACAAGAGAGAGAGAGCTGGTGTTGTAAACTGGAGACACATTTTGATGCCAGGAGGAAGTTTAATCCAGCTGATGCACCTGTGGCCGGACAAAACCTGACACACTCGCACACACACATACATACACACACCCTTATTTTTTTTTACCTTCATTAGGCAGTCACAGTGGGAACAGGCAGGGAAGACTGAGGCGAAGCAGCAAGAAGGAATTCTGGCCGAGTTTGGATTTTAGATATTTATACTCGTCACATTACAGGGTTGCACAGACGAAAAAAGTGCAAATGTACAAAAATGAAATGGGTGCAGACATGCAGCTCCAATAATGTTTCCTACCTGTTTGCATGAACTACATGTGGCATCCAATGTGTTGGTAAAACTAAGAGAACACTTATAGCTCATTTCCACTATAAAGAGCCGTGCCGTGAAGGGCCTGTTTGGCCTTGGAGTGTTTCCATTGCTTATGGTACCAGCGGGTCGGCGTCATAGAATTAGAGAGGCATGCTCGTTGCCATGGAGTTGTTATAGTAACAAGAGTGTCAGTTGTTAGCCTACATTAGCTTTTTGCTACTTTTTTTAAATGGACAAAATCTTGTTTGAATAAAAAAGCCACCGGCCGGCGTCAGGCAGGCTGGCGGCGACACCGGTCGACCCGCCTGACCGGTCGACCCGCCTGACGCCGACCGGTACCGCAGCCGACCCGCCTGATGCCATCATCATCATCATCTTCACAGATGCTCTGCCATCTGCGCTTAGTGATCACATTTCCATTTCCATTTGTAAGAAAAATGTAAACTGGGCTACACAACAGAAAAACCCAACAAAAAACTCAGCAAGCAAATCAATTTCTTCCATAATCTCTCCAGAAACTAATGTTTGTGAATAATAGCCGACTGGCTGACGGTTTAATGGTTGACACTTGTCACTTGTCAGTTTGTAGCAGCCTGGTTAACTGACATTCTAACGGACCAATCACGAAGGAGATCTTATTTAGGCCCGCCTCTGCGGCCCCGTTCTAACCGGGCCAGCACCAGATGTCAAACCGGGCTGAAATCTTTCACGGTTGGTTCCCGGAACCAAGCGGGCTGCTGTAGTGGGAATGAATGTGGAACCGTGAATTTCACAGCACGGCGCGGCACGGCACTATAGTGGAAAAACGCTATAAGATTTACAGTCGATGAACATAAAAGTGATGTCGCCGTGGAAAGTCGCTGGAAAAGACGTCGCACATGCTGTCTTCAAAACAAAAGCACCGCTCTGGGTTATAATGTATCCAACAAGTTATTTGTGGATAAAGATTGGTGTGAAATGCATTCTGGGATACTTAGCAGTATACCTTCAGTGTTTGAAAATGCAGCAGGCAGGATGTCAGCAGGTGAGTTCGAACAGGTGCAGCTGTGTGTGTTACTGTACACACGGTGACTCTTCATGCTTTGCTCTGTTTGCACTGAAAGTCCAACACAAACTGAAAAATGTGCACCTCTTCACCCACTGCACTTGTGCACATTTTTTGTCTGTGCTGTAATGTGACTGACACAAACATCCAAAACCAGACTGAATTCCTTTTATTCTCCTCTTTGTGCGAGTCCTTTCTTGCTCTAAATTCCACATTTTCCCTGACAGCCACACCAGAGGAGACGACAAACAAAGGGAAATTTGGACAAAAGGCGCAGCTCAATCCTTGTGAACCAAAGATTAAGGCATTAGAGAAAGAGGCTGACATGCAGCTGCAGCCTCGGGCGGGATGCGGAGCCAGCACATCACCGCCAACACGCCGTGCACCGTCTGCAGCCCAGCAGCACCGGCACTCACACGCCTCCATGTGAAATGTGCTCTGTGTCTTTTTAAACAGGTGCACAAGTTTCATTAATCGATCGCTGAGTAACATTGATAATCAAACCATCTATTAAAGCTTGTGTCGGTAACTTTGTACAGTTGGCAGAGTTTAATTGAAGATGCAGCTGCGATGTTCACTGAATGCACTTGAGATACAGACATTTAAAACAGGTGCAAAATAATTATATATATTTGAAGGATTCAGTTGTAAACAGAGATAACCGTCTCAGTAAAAAACAGATGGATAAAAGTACAGGTTTACTAATAAAACTGAAATGTTTCTTCTTTTTTGAATAATGGATGTCAGCATGTGCGTGTCTTCCCTCTCCAATATGGAAAAGATAGATAGATACATAGATTTACTTTACTGATCCCAAATTGGAAATTATTAAAAAAAAAAAAAAAAAAAAAAGGTTATTCTCCAGCTCTTTGTTTAAAAGACTTTCCATATTTTTACACAGTATCCGTCTCATCTTTTTGTTTTTACATGTGCAATATTCTTTTTGTTTATCTAAACAGATTTGCACTAGTAATTCTTTCTTTTGTTTATATTTGTGCGTAATAATTTTCAAATTAAAAAATATTAACACATCATTTATCAGTAGCTCCAGTCTAAAAACAGAGTTGATTGTCATTAACAATAGTTGATCAAATTTTTAATGGTAAAAAAAAAAATGCGCCTCTCTAACCTGCTGCTCTGTCTTTTATTTCATTTCATGCGGCCTCACATCGTTTTCCTGTGCGGCTGATTGTCGATCAGTTGGATGTGAGTCGACTCGATTCTGAGGCCCTTCAGCTCCTGATGGTGATGAAGAGGAGCTGCAGAAATATCACTGATGAATCTGAACAGTGAACCTGAACTCGACGGTGAAGACAAAGACCAGCATCAGAGAGAGAGAGAGAGAGAGAGAGAGTGTGTGTGTGTGTGTGTGTGTGTGTGACGAGGTGGGCTGTGGTGCCTCACATCAGATGCAGACACAAAATCCAGATAGGAGACGCATGTTAATGCAGGTGGAAAGGGCTAATTGAAGCTGGCTATTCAATCTGTTTTTGCACGGTGTGTGTGTGTGTGTGTGTGTGTGTGTGTGTGTGTGGGTGGGTGGCTGGTTGGTTGGTTCGTCTGATTCCCTGATGATTTCTACAGATATTTGCCCACTAAATGCCTGGCTGCCCCCCCGCCCCCCTTACACTCCCTTTGAAACCAACACACACTCTCACATTCCTCGTCTCCCATCCAAACACACACAGCTCTCAGCCTGTGTTACCTGAGTGCTCACAAAATTGTGTGTGTGTGTGTGTGTGTGTGTGTGTGAGTGAACAGACTGCCAGAGAGGCAGCTCTTTGACAGTGATGGATGGGACCTGCCCCCCCGCCCCCTCCTCCCTCTCCTCCCCCCTCCCCACTCTCTTGCCTTATTCATGAGATTTGGGGCAGGAAAGAGATTCCAAAAGGTTTAAGAATATATTAAGGAACTCTCTCAGATGTCAAGCGACTTGTCAGCTGGTGTTAAGCAAACAGTCTGAGGTTCAACTCCGCAGCCTGTGGCAGATGGGAGAAGGGACACCCCGCGCACACACACACACACACACACACACACACACACACCCCTCGCCCTCCCCTCTGACGCCCAGGACTGGATTACATGGTGACACGGCGAGCCAGCGTCGCAGCAGACAAGCGGCTGTTTGCCCTTCAACTTGCATTCTTCACATGAAGTCGGCACTGCTTTTTTTTTTTTTTTTTTTTTTTTTTTTTTTTTTGTTTTTGTTCCTCTAACTCAGAAACGCAGGAAATTTAACAGCGTTACACACTGCCGGCCCTGTGAGAGTCCTGTCATCAGATGGCCTTATTTTCCCTCCTGCTCTGATGCATGAGTTACCAGTCAAATCAGAGGGGGATTTCAAAACAAAAGCCACGGCAAAAAAAAAAAACAACAAAAAGCATAAAAACTAAGCGAGACAGTTTGTCCTGAAGTGAACCGCTTTGATGGGTTGATCAGAAAAAGTTGCAGAGACGTGGCGGAAGGTGAGGCCAGGTGAGGACGATTTAAAACACAATTGGATTTAAAGTGATAGTGTTGTGATATTCAGCTGTATTGTGTTTTTTTGTTTTGTTTTTGTGCACAGAATGAACCTTACCCAGCATTGATCCTCCTTTTTTTTAATGAGAAATTCATAAATTGGTGGTATGCTGTAATAAACAGAATCAAACCTTCAGCCGTGTGATGTTCACTGGCTGCAGGATATGAGTCTATTTACTTTTTTTTTTTTTTTTTATCTCTGCATCACTGCTTGAGAATTTTATGATTATACTTGCTTATTTGGATCCCCATTGGCTGTTACAATGAAAACGCTTCTCTTCCTTGGGTCCATAGAAAAAATATATTCTATACACACATTTTTACATACATAAATACATTTACATTACTCCCCCAAACCTAATTAAAACATTATAATCATCACAAAACCAACACCATTTCAATAATCATGTAAAATTTTAAACTCCATGCTGATATACACACACCATTTGCACACACACAAGTATATCCATACAAATAATTGCATCTAAAACCACACATGGTAAAAAGTTAAACAACAGAAATTAGATATTTCACCGGCCTCTACCCAACAGCAGCCTCTTCAGTCGCCTTTTAAAACTTTCTCAGCTTGTTGCCGGAATAATTAAATCTGGCATATTATTTATTCCACAGGGAGACGCTCCATACAAAACCGTTTTCTGAGTAGTTTTGGTTCTAGGTTGAGGCGATGGAACACGACCCTTCGTAAGCTGCCTTGTTTCATGATTCATGTCTGTTCTGAGGAAATGTTACTCTTTGGTAGAGAGACAGTCGGGTTGTTTTGAAACACAAATACTCCTGAATAAATTTAGAAGACTGCGTTTTAATCTGTCTAACCAGGCAAGACAAGAGTGCGTTCTGTCTGGACTTTAATCTTTGAACATGTGATGTCGAGACGTGCTGCTCTGTATTTTAGCAGCTGAGGCTCGTCCAGCTCTTCATTTGCTGCGTTCGACTAAACTGCTGGGCCTCTGCGACCTGCACAACAGTATTTGTATTTAAACAGATTTTAATAGCATTTAAATAGATTTCTGTTAAGTCGATTTAAACGAATAAATAACACGTTTTATGAGTGTTGAATTCCAGCAAGCACAGGTTCTCGGGTGTAAAAGTGTCACTGTTGCATCGGCCATTTTTTCTCCTCTGTAAAGTGTCTTATTTTACCTATAATGCATTGCGCGGCAGATTAAGTCAGTCTTACATTCGTCACTGACGGGTAAGCTTAATGCAACAGGTACATATAGCAAGTCTGACTCTAATTTATATTTAATCAAAGTCTGTTTTTATGCAGCTGACTACAGGGTCTTCGTTTCTGGCAGGACTGTAGTTTTCAGGTTTCCATGTTTATCTGAATATCAGAGTGAATTAATTATGCATGTACCTTTGTATACGCATCTGGAAACATGAGGAAAGTACATTTTCAGCTGGCCCACTTGAGAACCTTTGGTACTGTACACAAAAACACAGAAAACTAGAGGCATTTTAAGCACTACAAAATAAAACTACAGGTCAGTTACATTTTTTGCTCCCTTGTTAAGCAGGATAATAAAGACGCTGTTTAACTTTTTTTTTAGTATTGACGTTTTGGCCCTTCTTGAGACATGCCTTCACCTGTTAGTGATCTGTTGATCTTCTGTGTGGAGGCTTTGCAGTTGTCACACTAAAGCTTTTGCACTATTTTCTCACTACTAAATAAACATCAGAGCATTTAACAATTAAAACAACAACAATAACCTGTACAAAACGCTCACTTCTCTGAGATTTTTATATGCATGAACATCCAGTTTCAGCGCAGAACAGGACAGATGTTATTATGTTGTGTGTAACTTGTATGATTTTGGTAAAGTTTTTGTTCTTTTTAACGGAGCTATTAAAAAAATGTGGGTTTTTGTTGCGAGCTGCAACTGTTTTGCAGCTTTGGAAAGAGGCAGATTGTGTAATTATCACCAGAAGCTTTGAGCATACAGAAAATAATTTGGGAGCTGAGGCAGGGGTGAGCGCTACGGTGAGACTGGTTTTGTAGGCAGATTGTGGATTGGCCTTGAAAACATGTTAAAGTTATTTTCTTCATAGAAAGGAAAAGGTTTAGGGGCAGGAATATTGTCTTAACAAACCCTGAAACAGACATTTCCTGAAGACAAGACGCTGCTTTTGTACATTTTTTTTGAAGACCTCCACAGAAACCTGCGACTGTGTCAGCGGTTCACACACTGACTCTTCCACATTAGTCATGTAAAGGGCTTTAAAGAAGGGTTTCTGGCACAGAGAAGTGTACGCTTTGTATTGATCAAGGGCCCTCGCTGAATAGGCTTAGCAGCGTGCACACAGCAGCTGCGACTGCCCACCTTTTTGTGTTAACATGCTGATGACTGCCAAGTCTGTTAGGAGACCGCCTGGATCCACAATAAGCACTAAGTTATGAATCACACCTGAGAGGAGCAGAGTGGGGAAACAGTTAGCCCACATCAGGTTAAAAAAAAAAAAACAGAGAGGAAAAAACAACAAAACCAAACCCTCCCACATACTATTTCCCCCTGCAGACAAATATGGCTTTGTGAAGACTTATTTGTGAAGACTTTTCATGTTTGCAATGAAAACGCTTTTCTTTTGCTGCATTTTAACAGCTTAGCAAATAATCATTCAAACAGCACAAAATGTGTCCCGGTTGAAGGGAATAAAGGAATCTTGACTGTGTAATTGGATATACAACATGTCCCCCCCCCCCAAAAAAAATGAGAGAGAGTAGGGAAGACATTTCAGATGAAAAGTAGCTTTCATACGTTGCCAGAGGCACCTTGCTGCATGCTGCGCCGCTCTGTCAACACTCCAGTCTGGACCTCAGAAAAGAGGAAGGAAGGGTGAAAAAAACACAGAGTGAGATGAGCAGGTGCATCAGAAAAATCAGACGCAGGGATAAATAAACATGTCGGCGGTGTCGGCACAACCGTGAGCGTCTCGGCGCCGCGGTCTCGCCCTCCTCCTGCGGTAATGTGTTGTGTCAGACACCTGTCACTAGTGAGGCTGCTTGAACAGTGATGAGCGCTCACCAAGCGAGAGGTGCCAGCTTGGAGACGCCTGTGTTTCAGGATATGTAAAATAAATTGTCAAGCAACACTTTTGGAGATGACTTCATAAAAAAAGGAGATTTAACATGACTGTGAAAAGGATGTCGGTGTGAGGAGAAGTCTTGGCAGAAATACACGGTGGGTAAGATCCTCATCTTTTTTATGTGATTTCAAACATACTATAGTGTGTTTTTTCTTTCTCTCTGTGGTTAGTTTGCATGTATCTAGCATCATTAGGACTGAACAGGTGAGCAAAATATTATTGAAATAACAGTACAGCCAAGTGCAGTATCCACAGGAGCTGCATTTTTTAAAGTAAAACATGCCACAAAATCCCATCATAAATGATGTATTATGGCACCACAGAGATGCCCCAGCCCTCAAATCATATTCGTGATGTAGGAAAACGTGTTCTGGTAAAAATTATGATCATCTTCACAGTAAAAATGAAAATTATGATCCAAAAATCCCAGCTGTTCAATAGACAAAAATCCCTCCCCATCCTGCTGAAGATATGAAATGTGATCTGTATCTTACTGTGACCTCTGACCTCATTGGAGATAGAATTATCCCATGGAGGCAACCTAAATATCACATTATTATAATACACAATGAGGTTAAAAAAAAAAATAAATAAAATTAAAATAATCCTACACATTGGATGATTTGGCTGGTAATGTTGCTCCCAAACAGTGAGGCTGATCTTGCTCTGTGAGCTCGGCGGCCATCACAATAATCAGATTCACACCAGACTCATTTTGTTCATTGATTTTCTCTGCCCAATTATTTATTTCAGGGTGGTGGGGGGTCTGGAGGCTTTCCCAGAATTCACTGGGCAGCAGGCAGGGAGACACCCTGGACAGGTGGCCGTTCCACCACGGAGCGAACACACACAGGCGGACACTCGCTTTCAATATGACGGCCGATTTAGAGGCTCCAAGGCACCTGACTGCAGAGACACCATGTAGGCGTTGCACAAAATTACCATTTATCATTAAATTGTATATCATACATTGGTATATTCTGAAAATGGTTTGTTTGTTTGGACTGTGTCTTTGGCCTGAAACCTCATTTGTTGCTCTTGGCCAGGCCACTCTTTGAAAAAGAGAGCAATATCAAAACAGAAATATTTTGGTAAAACAAAAGTGAATTAAATAAATGCATGAAATACTATATGGTTCAGGATTTGTGCTCAGTGTCACAGCCTGCACAGCCTGATCAAACTCTGATTAATATCACAGAGCTTTCTTCTGCTCAATCTGCAGGAGGGAGAATCTATAGCATTTTAATTACTGGGGATGAGATGTCCCACTTTTTGATTCATGCCCTGTTCATGGAGTATAGTCCAGTTTGCCAACAGGAATTGAGCATGTACGCCACATCAAGTCGTACAAGCAAGTCGGGTAAATCAGGATTCTGGATCTAACACAAAGTGGCTGGGTTGTGAAGTTTCAAAATGTCAGCTCAATGTGCGGAGACTTCAGAGCCTGGTGCAGAGTGTCATGATGTGCTGTTCAGCATCTGAGAAGAGCAGGTCACATCCGGCTTTTGAAGGGGATCAGAAACATGAAGCCAGAGGCGAATAAAGACCACAGACTGTCCCAGTATCCAGTTGTTTAAAATAGCAGAACCACAGGGTGATTGTGTCCTCCTGTTGTCAAGAATAAACTCACAGTCAAAGCAGAGTTGGTGTTCCTGGCACAATTTCGCCCACTAAAAGGGTGCATGGAGAACAGAGAACGTCCACAGCAGGGGGGTTCAAACATGAGCCATGGAGGACTGAGAGGCTGCAGGTTTTCATTCCAACCAAAAACTCCACCAGGTGATTTCACTGATCACCTCACCTTCAAGTAGAGAGGAGGAACTAATCAGTGAAATCACCTGGTGGAGTTTTTGGTTGGAATGAGAATCCGCAGTCTCTTGGCCCAACATGGCACATGGTTCAACACCCCTGGCCTACAGAGATCAAACCTCCAGCATGAAACAATATAAAAAAGCAACCAATCATATACATCTGCATACTGGCCAATGGGGCACCAACAAAGGTGGGTTGGGTGTATGGTCATGTGGCTTCAGGCCAGTCGTTGCCTGGGATCGGCAGAGAGGCAAGGGGAATGTCTAATAACGGACACAAGAGACGCTGTGTATGGTCCTCAACTGGAGAAATGCAACAAATGGTGCCTACAGAGTGTGAGATTTCAGCAATCATATAAGTTTACTGCATGCCACACTGTGCAACGTGCATCTAATAAACTTGGGTGCAACATCAAGTTTGATGGATGTCAGCTGTACGATGATCACAAAACTGAATCTGTTTGGCTACAAGTCAATATACAAGAAACTGTCATCAGCGTACGTGATCCATCTGCATCCATCTGTAGTGGTAAACATGACGCTCAGCAAGAATACAGCCTTACCACAGTCATATTAATGTATTAATATTAAGTGGTATTACTGTGTTTGGACAAAAATCTGAAGAGGAGGAGCAAGAGGCATATGTGGATCCGGTCGTTTTCTTTGTTGGAATCACAAACATTTTGTTTTGGCCGTTTTACCTCTGTCATTGGGTTTAGTGCGAGTGTTACATTGATCATCATTTTATGCTGCGTTCCTATTGGTTGGTTAGTAGATGTAGGTTGTAGCAGTGGTCATATTGGAAAAACAACAAAGACCATAGGAAGGGAATATACATCTTAAAAATACATCATAAAAAAAGTCAACATGAGAAAATAAAAACTTAATCATAAAAACCGGTACATAACGATATAATTGAGAGATATTTAGGATGTAAGGAGGAAGAAAGGAAGACAGGAAGATCAATGAGAGATGACAAAATGATGGAGCCAGCAAAACCAGAGAAAGGCTTGTTTTTGACTCTCAGTGTCACGATGTGCTGCTCAGCGTCTGAGAGGAGAAGGTCACATCCATTTGTGAGGGGGACTAAAAACATGAAGCCGGAGGCGAGTAAAGGCCACAAACGGTCAGCACAGCCCATTAGTATCCAGTCGTTCAAGATCTACCTTTTTAGCCTGGCTTTTAACTGCATTTTAACCCTCCTGCTCCATCCTTTTTATTTTCTCAATTGTTTTCGTTTAATACCAGGTTACTCTGGTTTTACTCCTATATATGTCCTCTCTTTTACTATTTTATTAATTTATCTTGCACACTTCACCATACATTTGGGGGTTGTTGTTTTATTGTGTTACTGTGGGAAGCACTTTGTGTAAATAAAGTTTGACTGATTGATTGATTGTTGAAAATGGCAAAACTTGACTATCCACCACACACCATGGGAGGTAGACCAAAAAGTGAATTTGTCATCCTGTTGTCCAGGATACATTCCTATCTATCTATCTATCTATCTATCTATCTATACAATACCATTTCACATTCCTATAGCCCTCGTGTACTTGCATCTCTCTGGTTCAACATCTGTTCGCTGCAGCCTGGAGCAGATAAAGGGCCCTTCAGGGGGATTAGAGGCCCTGCTGTCCTCTGCGGACAGGGACCCTGTTTGCAGGGGCCGTAACCAAGCCGCGACGCATTAGCCTGCTCCCCTTCATTAATTAGGTGACTAATAACAAGATTAAAGAGACTCCATTAGGGAAAATACGGCACACATGTTGTTTGCTAATTTCTGTGTTAATGACCTTCTTCCAGTGGCTGCTGTATCAGTGGTTAGGTGTCTCTCTGTCTGGATGAGCACCAGGATTTCACTAAAATACCCACTGGAGCCTCTTAACTGGCAAGCAGCGGCAGCCGAACACAGAGATGCAAGTTTTTTTTTTTTTTTTTTTTTTTTATTCTATAAACAACAAGCGGAGAAGCGTTTTCGCACTCCTAAAAGATCAGTTTCAGTAGAAATGTCTTTCCAGAACAAAGGAGAGAAAAGTATTTATTGATGCAGACAGAGGCTGTGTATTGTTTAATAGCATTTATGGGCTTATGTGAATCTGAAACCATACAGTTATCATCTATGCTCTGTAATTTGTGCAAAATGTAGTTACTGTTTGTGTTTTATAAGAGTGAAATGGTCGCCTAAAAATCATGGAAGGTGAAATACAGTGTCTTGCAAATGCTGTTATTTTTCCTGATTGGTACATGCATTTAAAGGATTTGCAGATAAGACATTACTGGAGACATTAACCCCCCCATGTTTCAGACCTTTGGTATCCCACTGTATTTCAAGGTGCCAAAGAATAGGATGCACTTCCACTGTCAGTAAGGTTATGTTGGTCTCAAAATTATGGGCTCATGTTTGGTTCATGTTTTAAATTGTATCTCAAGACACTGGACTTCAGTGGCCTTCAGTAGGGCCACGTGTGATGAACGGGTACTTCTGTAAAACAAGTCACCATGAAGATGAACAAATCAGTTGCAGTGGCTGCTGAAAGTTGCCTCCAACCTCTTTTATATTTATGGAAAACAGATCCTTTTTATTCTTTGGATTGTTTGATAAGCAGAGGAGGCATTGGCCCCGCGGATTTTCCACTGGTAGAGTTACTGTGAAGCTTGCCTTGGGCGGTTTTCCTCCCTCTGTGTTTGAGAAACTGTGCATCACAGTACACAGACCTCAGACTGCGATGTTTATCAGTGTGCCCTGTTGTGGCCGGATGGAGTGCAGCACACTGTATGAGGCGACCAGGGGACCTTCAACGCATTTTAGACACGTTCATGTGCACATTTATCCAGACAGACCGCGTCCAGGCTAATTCCTGTCAAGGCTTTTTCAAAAGTCAGGAAGAAGACTTTGCTGTGTGCACACTAAGCCAAACTTTTCCACCAACGAATTTCAAGGTGTGTAAATTTGAAAAAGCTGGTCTGGCATTGTAGTGTGGTTGAGTAAACAGAGCGTTTGCCAGTGGAGGATTGTCTAGGTTGACCTAGGCTCTGCTAAAAATCACACTCTCATACAACTAAACTGCATTCTCAATTATATTTCGAGGGGAACATATTGTTGTGTATTGTGTTTGTAAAACGTCATAAGAGCGTTTGTAATCCCTTGAATTCAAGGCTGTGCTTGTAGGCAGGCAGGGAGTTGGATGGGTTCAAGCCCAGAGTGAATGATTGGTGTTTGTTTTTTGCAAATGTTACGTTATGTTATCATAAGCTAGTGATTTTTATGGCTAACCCTAACCTGTCTTTAACCTTAACCAAGTACTTTTGACGGCTAAAGTGACAAAAATGGCTAATATAATATAATATAGTATACAAGATATGCTGATCAGAAATGTTTCTGTCATATGTCAGAAACAAACATAATCCAAAACAGAATTCATTCACATCAAAAAATATCTTAGCAAGTCATTTACTCTCATATTCAGCTTAAAAAAAAAAAAGCAAAAAAAAACATCCAATTTTGGGTTGCGATACTCCCACTTGTTACTCGTGCAGTTTCATGAGGTTTTCTGGGATCGAGTGTAAATCTGTGGAAACACGGCAGAATAAGGCAGATACGCCTAGAGTCAGAGAAATGACACTTGTTTAAAAAAAATTCAGGAAACCAGTTAATTAGCATTGGAAATAAATGGGATTATTGCATCCCACTGGCTGAGTTTTTTACTTGTTTTAAGAAAAACAAGATTTCAATAGTGAATATGAGAATTCACTTAAGAGAAATTACTTGTTAAGACAGAGGCCTGCCTGGCCAGGCTTGAAAGAGCTGGATGTGCTGGGCATTTCTGGGGCGTTTCAGTTTGAAAAACACCTTAAGGACGATTTGAAAATGCTACTGGTGTTTTTAAATTTACCCTGGTTACTGTGGACATGACATAAAACCAGAGCGAAGGCCTAAACTGACTATAAATAGGGATGCACGTCCTTTTAAATTTAAAAAATAATGAAGTTCCTTAAGCCTTGACAAGATTAGCTCTGCCACAGGAATGCAACCTTTAAAAATGCAACAAATCAATGCATATATGATTTAAAACCAGAACACTGCACACGAAGCTGCTATCCCGTGAGTTTGGATGTGTCGTCACTCTGCAGTCGATAGCAGACACAGTTGGAGGGTTTGTGGCTTTGCAGGTCATGCATCATCCATTTTAAACTGCATATGACTTACATTTTTAATTTTTATTCACTCGTGCCAAACACAAGATATGCAACAGTACTGGTGACTGTTACTGGAGGCAGCCCGTCTGAATTAGCAGTCCAGATCATTAACAAGCCATAGTTTTTCTTCATATTGCTCCCTGGATTCCTCCTTGAGCCTTTCCCTGGATATAAACATTCTTCCTTTTGCACATTAGTGACCAACAAAGCCAATGAATCTGTTGTTAACAGTGCTGCAAAACCAACACACACTGCATTTAAGCCGTTGAACCAAACACACTGCAGTCCAACAGGCTCGGCACATTCAGCACACTTTGTCTGCAAAGCGATGTCGATGCTCAAGCTGCACCGCTGAAATAAAGCAAAGTGGACCAGGTTTGGATCAGCAGAAAAAAGTCAAATCAGCATCCAAGACGAGCTCGAGTCAAAACACGCACAAGGCCATGGCAAGAAACGCGATGGACTCGAGTGCCACGGCCCCCGACGTGCACACACGCGAGCGCGCCCCGACAAAGACAAGGAAACGCACACGCTCAAACACGGCAGTACAGCTGATTTGGTTGCCAAGGGGAGGCAGGAGCCAGTGTTGCGTGCCTGAAATTCATCTGGGGTATAGCGAGGCTTTAAAGTGTAGTGCCAAGTGCCTGGGAGGGCTTCTGGGTTTCAGGCGGCTCCATCCTCTTTATGATTTCACAAACATGTAACTCATTACACATCGCTTTACACAGTGTGATCCGCGCCCCATTCCCCAAACTCTCCCAGATCCCCTAAAAGAAAGCAATTTGTTTCGTGCCGGCGAGAGGAAGAGGGAGGCGGAGGCACACAAACACACACACACACACACACACACACACAGAGTCCGGAGTGAAATAAAAAAAAAAGACAAACATTGTAAGATAAAGTGAGCAGATCCGCCAATGACACACACACACACACACACACACACACACACAGAAAGCGTCCCCCACTGCTTAGTAAGCAAGGAAAAAGATGCAATAACCTCGCTGTTGACTCCTCTTCAGTTGGCCATCAATACTGCTTTATTGTTCAGAGAGGAAATGAGCCAAATGCGACGGAATGAAGAAAAGCCCTGGAGAGTAATTTACAGAGCCGCGAGGGACAATCAGAGCTCACTCGGAGACTCGCTGTTTGTGACAGTTATTTTTCAAAGACAGACATCACTTCGCATTATTTCCCGGTTCTGTCATTGCCAAATCTCTTCCTGTGGTAGCAGATGGAAACAGAGTGGAAAGACAAGTTCTGGGTCTTTTTTTCTCCCTCCCTCTCTCTCTCTCTCTTGCTTTTTTTTTTTTTTTTTTGCCTAGTTGTGGGTGTCAGCCAGAAAACCCTGAGCCCACTTCTCCATTTTAAGCTTGGTTTCCTGTCAGCTCTGGTTTCCCTGCTACAGCTACATGTGAAGTGGGATGTGAAACACCTGCGCCGGCCAGCGAGGTTGCCTTAAGCTCCAGTCTGGAGATTAGCTGCTGGTGAGAGCCTCGCCGCCGGGCTGCTTACTCACACGTCTGACACACACCGCTCGTTTCAGACGGCCGATTTCTTCACTCATCACACCCTTGGGGTGCTTATTTGGTTTATTATAATATTATTTTGGTGATACAACCCATAAAATATAGCCAACTGCAATCTCATTTAAAAGTCTGTAAAAGTGTTTTTTCAAACGCAGTGGTGCGCAAATGGAGGTGTGCGTACCCCTAGAGGTACGATGGAGTACTGCAGGGGGTACGGGAGATTTTTTTCAAAGTGTTAATTTAAAAAATATCAGAATCATTAGCCTATGCTAAGATCAATAAAAAATGTCAATGTAAGTTTGATAAAGGACAGGACAGGACACTTGTTCACTATTAGCAGGAAGACAAGACAAAAAAAATAATTTAGAAAATGGATCAGTGGTTGAATCGTAGCAGCGATGCAGCTGAAAATAAGGAGGAAGAGGAGAAACAGAAGCAGAAACAACAAAATCTGCTCAGTATCAGGTTGTTGTTTCACACACTGATGGAGCTGCGTTGGATCTCTTTATATAGGATTTTTTCTACCAAAATGTGTTTCTGCACTGGTGAGGGGGAACTTGGCTTCAAAAAACTGTCAGCAGGTTGTTAAAGTCAGTTTGGGTCAGTGTTACGCAGGGCCGGATCTACCGTGGTGGCATGGGGGGGCAGCTGCCACCCTGACCAGAGGCCTGCCCACCCAGCAAAAAATAGTTGAAAGCATGTTGAAAATACATCACTGTCATACGTCTAAACAACATCGAGATCTGGTTGAAAAGTGAAAGGTGAAAAGCCGTCATTCTCAAGTCGTTGGAAAGACATCTCTATGAAGACTTCCGTGTACCATCTGCCGACTATTTCTGGGATAAATCAGGTCCAAATCAGACACTGCCCATTTTCAACGGCTGTATTTGGGTGAAATTATGCTATTTGAAATTAGCTATGATGGACCAGAAAGATTTAACCCAAAAAACAACGTCCAAATGTCGTCTGGTGTTTGGTTGGCCCAGTCTGGTCGATCTAAAAGAAAAAAAATGTCGCTGGTTGGAAATTTATAAGACTGAGAGTCCGCTGTCTGAGTGCAAGTGAACGCAGCATGAACTGGCGGAATGCATTTTTCCTCTTGATTTCAGCAGAGATAGAAAGAAAACAACTGATCCAACCAAAACAAACTCATTTTTACTTTTCAACCCATGAACAAAAGTTACCACTAACACAAAATGCTCAGAAAAGCTCCCAAACTGTGATAAATGTTCAAAATATGTGATTTCAGTCTGGTTGGAATTTGACAAAATTGTCCTCTACGGTCTGTCCCTAGACAAGAAAAGAGAATAAAGTTGAAATAAAAATATCATATAATGAGGTGATCCCTTTAAAATGAGCCCAAATGAGACAGTGAGCCCGAAAAAAAAACCCTGAGCTGGTCTCACAACCTCACGTTAAGAAGAAGCTCATCATCCAGGCCTTCGGGAGAAAAAGTCTGTGAGGTGAAAATACAAAAACAAAGGCTTCACGTCTTTTTGCATTTTTCTTCTGATTGTCTGATTGAAACTGGAGGCTAAACACACAAAACCACAAAACCTGACACCAGACCAGCAAACCAGCAACACATCTCCTGCCAGCTCTCGCGAAACTCTTCACTGAAAACTCTCCTGATTTGTACTGACAGCAAACAAATCCATACTTTACACATTTGGATGTGTGTGTGTATGTGTGTGTGTGTGTGTGTGTGTGTGTGTATTTGATACCTTTAAGACAAAACTTTATCTCAAACTGCTGATAAGTTTTGCAGGAGTTGTTTACTTTTGCGTGAGATGTGTGATGTTTTGCTGGTTTGGTGTGTACAGTTCTGCAAAAACAGCCTCTAGCTTCAGAGTTAGTGCCTCAGCAATCAGAAAAAACACGGGCCTGTCAGGTATACACACACGTTGGACAAAAAAATTTAGAAATTATGTTCAAATTTGAGTCAGGTTTGGTCACGTTGATGATGATGGAGGTACTGTCTGTTTTGTGTACAGTACTGGGCTTTACGTGATGACCCTGAAGGCAACACATAGGCTGTTTCAGGCGGTAAATGTAACTTAGTGATGGAGAACAAGCAAAATCTCAGGCTCGGGTCGGGTTCGGACAAAAATATGCTAAAAAATATAAAAAATATCATCTTATTCTCCTTTTAGCTTCTTTTTATTAATTGTTTTTATGTATGTTTTCCTGTGTCGCTTTTATATTGTTTTAATGCCTTTATGCTCTATGTAAAGCACTTTGAATTGCCTTGTTGCTGAAATGTGCTATACAAATAAACTTGCCTTACCTTGCCTTGCCTTGCCTGATCCGAAGTGTTTTTGAGCTTTTGGACGAGCCATTTCCCAATTTTCCTAATAATTTTCCCAGCCCTCCTCATAATTTTCTGTTGAACGTTTGGCCAACAGGGCATAAAATCTAGATACATGTCTGTTATCATGTAAATTATTATTTGTAATTTCCTTGGTAGCTGATAGCGCGGCATGGCCGTCACTGTCTTATACTGTGATGCTATGAAATTTCTTAATTGCAAATATTTGAAGAAAAAATTTTTATTGTACAATAAAGTTTTATTGTACAACAAACAATAAAACAAGTCATAACTTTGCTTCAACAACAATTTGGAAAAATCTAGCGCAGATACTGATGCACTTTATTATGGGCTCTTATCTTAATTATGATGTAAAATAATTAGCGGCAGTAAATACTTTCTGAGGATTTTAAAATAGATTCACTCATTTTCATCTCATTTCACCACATTTTTATAAACTTGCCTCTATGTGATAGTTTTTGATGCTGCCTACTAATCTCATGTTGTGCCTTTTATCTGGTTTCATTTACATATTTATTTATTCTTTTTAATTTTTTTTTTTAATGGACTGTCTCCTCCTCGTGCCTCTTCCTTTTATCTCGTCATTATGTATTTTACATTTCTTGTTTTTGTGCCTTCCAGTAAAGCACTTTGTAAGCTCTTCTTTAAGATAAGTGTGACATATTAACACCTTATTATTATTATTGTTGACTAAAAAATTAATTTGTTCTCCTAATAGTTTCTGAAAAAGCTTTATTGAGGACGGTTTGTAAGCTTTTATCTCTCCCTTCGTTTCGGAGCGACTCCCCTCGTATCTGCACCTTCACCAGCCCACGTCAAGATAAAAGCTAATGCTCTGCCATAAAGCACATCAAGCAGCGCTACCTTATTCTCATTTATTTATTTGATTTTTTCTTAGGGTTTAGGGCTGAGCCTGCATGCGTACATCGCTGGCAGACGAAGAGAAATATGTGTAGGTGTATGAAACATCAACACCTTTTGTTTTCTGATGTTCCAAAAATGACTTATTGATTTTGGAAGAGAATGCGAACATCGAGTCCACGGCGGGATTGCCGTGTTGCCACTCTGGAGGATAAAACTTGGTGTTTAAAAATTCATCAAAAGCAACGAAGAGTCTTGAAAGACTTTGGATGTTTGGAGCCAGATATTTTGGTTCTGCTCCTTTTTCTTTTTCTTTTTTTTTCCAGGTTTTAGCGGTTCAGAGGGGGTTATCTGTTGTGCGAGGCCGGCTGCTACAGGGGCTAATGAGCCAGCTCGCCGACTACCAAGCAGCTGTGATTGCAGTGTGGATCGAAGCGATTCTGCGTCCCAGAGACTGAATGTGTCAAGACCATTACAGCTCGTACCATCACACACATCCACGAGCCGGCGAGCCGCTCGTCAGCGGCATCCTGCGGCCCGGGGCCGCCCGCCGTTGTTGCGGCGTCGAGGCGGCTGACCTCCATACTCCTGATGTGGAGCGACACGCCGCCGCCACTGCCGAGCTTTGTGCTCACTTTCAAAGAATTAAGAGCAGAAGAATTAAGAGACTTGCGTTTGACAGTTTCGTCTGCAGCTCTGCCTCGTAATTAAGTTTGAGAAGTGCTTGGTTTTAGCAGGAGAGAAGGTTGTTGCAGCAAGTCATCGACAAAATGGAAAATGATTTACCAAGGCCTCTCAAATGGGGGCGCGTCAAGGTTATTGCAGTTAAGTGAAGCTAAAACATTTTAGTCAGCGGAAATAAAGATAAAAAAAATAGACTTTAGAAAAAACCTAAAACTAACTGAAGTGACTTTTTTCTTACAAAATGAAGTAAAATAAAGTGAATTCAATTAATTTTTATTGAGACTGGGACGTCGACATGACTGGGAGTCACTGCCTTCACAAAGTCAATACCTGTTCTGACAAACAGCGCCCAGATTAGAGTAAAACAACTGAAACTGACACTGACACAAAGAAAAACTCAACTCAAACTAAACCTTTTTAAAAAGTAAAAACTAAACTGACACCAGCAAACCCACTCTGGAAACTAAACTGAAACTGACAACAAAAATTAGAAACAAAATAAGAAATAAAAACTGATGAAAAATACAAAACTATAATAACTCTGTCAAACATACCCCTACTGGTACGTAGAGGAACTGCAGGAGGCATGTTAGAGAAATCTAAAATTGAAAAGTATAAGAATAAATCCTGAATATAATATAGGATTTTGAAAAAAAATTTTTTTGATAAAATTGTAAGATTTAAGACATTAAGACATTATTTCTGATTTTTAAACATTGCAGCAAGCAGTGCAGAAGAGACAGGAGGTGTTAATTCGCAATCTGAAGTTCACAATGAAGCTGGTAAAAGATGGAGAGGAGCAGCGGCTCTTAAAACGACCCAGACGAACCGGTTCAAAGAAAAAAACCTGAATCTCTGACTTACCTGTTGCACACCTGTCAGGCCAGGAGGCGGCTCTCCTCCCCCTGTGCTCGCTCTCAAGATTTCTTCCATTTTTTCCCCGTCCAGATGGGCTTTTTTGGGGGGGGGGGAATTATGAGGATTAAATTAGTCCCATCACTGGTTCTTGCTGGTGGTCAGATCCTCACAGTTCACTGAATATCAACACGCTCAGTTTAAATGGATCAGACTTCAGAAACTCACAATGCTTCAGTCCCTGAACAGAAAAAACAAATACTCTGATTCTCACATTTTAGGTTTGCAACTGCTGCTGGGACTCTCAGAAACCAAGAACCATCAGCACCTGAAGAACCTCTTTATTTAGGGGCTGGTTCTTCACACACTTTATGTGATTCTTTAAAGCACTAAAGGTTCTTCATGTTTATTGGAGTTATTTGGTGGCGGCAGCAGCTAACAATTCTTTTCATTGTGGATTAATGTGCAGATTATTTTCTCAGTGAATGGATTAATGTCCATGTAACATAAAATGTAATCACATGTAAAAACGTTAATTCCACATGACTTTGTGTAACCAATTTTGTTTTCACATGTGGAAAATTTCAATCTGGGGTTTGTAGCATCCACGTTCTGGCCAATATGGAACAATATGGAATATGTTTCAGTCGCTCTCTATTTTTACTGTTTTTGTAACCTTGTAATGGTGTGCTGTCTTGGCCAGGTCTCCCTTGAAAAAGATATTTTATCTCAAGTGACTTCCTGGTTAAATACATATGACAGCATATTAGGGCCACTGTAGGGGAAAACAAAACAAAAACAAAACTATGGCACCAGGGTAGGCGCCAGAATTTTTGTAGAAGAAAAACTATTTCTTAGTTTTTTTTCTTGTAAATTTGTAAATAAAAAAGATGTATAGAATTTGCTTATGACTGTAGAACCTAAGCATACATACAGTAACGGCAGCGGCCCTGCACGCCAGTCTTTGATCTGTGTTTATCTTCATGGGGAAGCATTGGGCGTGAATACCCAGCGATACCCTCGCTGGATGTGTCCAACTTGCCTCTGCAGGTTTCAATGCCGGCGTTGGCAATAAGTGCGATCCTGATCCTGCTGTTGTCTGGGAAGGGGGGGCTGGCCCAGGAGATAACGCCACCAGGAGGAGGAATACATTATTAACAGGTGGAGTTTGGGCGGATTTCAGCAAAGGCCAATCAAATCAGCCTCTCTCATCCCCTTTAAAAACAAGGCTCTCCCCACTGCATGATGCACTGCTGCTTTCTAATGAAGAGATCAGACTGGCTTCTCTGGTCGTCTTCTCCTCTCTGCATGCAGAACAGACCGATGAGAATATACACAGCACCCAGACATGAATATAAACTGCACAAACAGTGGAGAAAATCCTGCAGGTGCAGAGGGTGCAGCACAGGCGCCAGGGGCCGCCACTGCTACAATTATTATTATTAATGATGGTTATTAAAATCGATACCGATAAATGGTAAATTGATAGTTAATTAACCTTTAGTTAACAGATATTATATGTTAAGAAAAAATGACTTATAATTAGTCATGTTTATTTATTGTGTAAACTATTTATTAACAGTTTAGTATTGCACTCATCATAACATTTTCTACACATTTTATAAAGTATTTGTTAAGGATTACCAAGGATTTGTAAACTTAGGTGCTAGGTAGTTGCTATGGTGTTCCTAATGGTTGCTAGGGTGTTGCTAGGCAGTTGCTATGGTTTTCATGATGGTTGCTAGGGTGTTGCTAGGCGGTTGCTATGGTTTTCCTGATGGTTGCTATAGCGTTATGCAGTTGCTACAGTTTTTCCCGATTGCTAGGGTGTTGCTTGGTAGTTGCTATGGTTTTCTTGATGGTTGCTAGGGTGTTGCTAGGCAGTTGCTAGGGTGTTGCTAGGCAGTTGCTATGGTCTTCTTGATGGCTGCTAAGACGTTACTATGCGTTGTTATGCAGTCACTACAGTTTTTCCTGATGGTTGTTATGGTGTTCCTGATGGTTACTAATGTGTTGCTAGGTGGTTGCTATGGTTTTCCTGATGGTTGCTAAGGCGTTGCTAGGCAGTTGCTATGGTTTTCTTGATGGTTGCCATGACGTTACTATGTGTTGCTATGCAGTTGCTACAGTGGTTGTTATGGTGTTCCTGATGGTTGCTAGGGCATTACTAGGTGGTTGCTTTGGTGTTCCTGATGGTTGCTATGGCATTGGTATGCGGTTGCTATGGTTTTTTTGATCATTGCTAGGGCCTTGATAGATGGTTACTATGATGCGCCTTACGGTTGCTATGGCGTTTATGATGGTTTCTAAGGAGTCTCAAGGTGGTTGCTATGGTATTTGGAGTAGTTGCTAGGCAGTTTTATTATGTTTTCTTCTTACATATTAAACTGAAGATTAACAGTTACACTGTCACACACATTGTAACATTTTATTTACTATATTAAGTATTTATTAATGATTACCAATTGATTCGTAAAACTTGTACAAACATTACATATGTGGGCCAGATATTTATTAATGGGTAATAAATATCTTTACAGACCATCTGTATTTGGATGACTATTATAAAGTTGGATAATTTTTGGATATTTTTAATTCTTCTGGGCCTGGACCTCAGCAATAACCGCTTGTGGCTTTATTCATTAACTAATTATTACAAGCTGTAGCTGCATCTTTACCACAGCCATCCAAATAATGCTCAGAAATGATTTTCAAAGTATTTCTTAACCTGTTAAACAGGGTATTATAATCATCAGTTGCAGCTTAATAATAACCATCCAAATACTGTTTATTGACTCTCTATAAACTATTTAGAATCATTGTTTCTAAGTGTAAAATAACTATTAAATACAGTCAATTTACTATTTATTAACGATGTTTTTTTATAAAGTAGCACCATATTATCTACTGTCTCTCCAACTTATAAGTCATATCATTACAGATGTCTTTGATAATTGTACTAACTGAGAATGAATAGTGGCGCCTTTGGCTGCTAGCGGGTGTGTTTTGCGTCATATCAGTCGTGACAACCTGAGAGTGAGGGTGTGTCTGTGTGGGAAACGCTGAGAAATATCCTTTTTATTTCATTAAACTGTGTCCTTTTTGTTTCATTTCATTCATTTATCAGTCTTTACTCATTCATTCTGACAATTTAATTTACATTGACACCAACACTTTTTCAAGTATTTGGGGGAAAATTCCTCTTGTGTTGCCTTGACTGACGCCTGAGCCGCTAGCCTGGAGGAGGTGAAGGCCGGACATACGTCGTCTGGAGAAAGTACTGAGCCCTCTCAGCTTCCTACGGGCTTAATTGTCTCACTGGTAGGCTAAATATTTGTTCAGAGTGGCATTTAATATATTACTCATGCTTAATCACCAGGTTGTAATTGAATATCTTGGACAGGGTTTTCACAGATGGCCGGTCTGATGGCTGCTGCAGTCGCCGCCGTGGCGTGACGACCCGGCCAGCCGACGGCGAGCAAGCGCCGGAGAGTCCCTTTACACTGTGGACACTTCTGATCGCTCCCCCCTTCTGTCTTCATGTGTGTGTGAGTGAGCAATACCAATAAGTGCTAAAAGAACTGATCAAAATCCCTCTTATTAATGTGTGAATTTGGGATGCACCACACCACCTGGACACAGCCACGTTTCATCATTATTATTTCTTTCTTTTTTTTTTTTTTGCATGCCGACTCTTCGTCACAGCCGTCCACAATATAATATAAATGTAGAGGCTGCGAGGATGTGCAATCACTTGCCATCCATCTTTTGTATGCAAATCAGGCTTGAAACGGCCCATTATGTATCGCTGATTGAAACTCTAATGAAATTCAGGCATTTTTCACATCCTATAAAAAGCTGCCTCTCGTTCGCTTGAAGTGACTGTCATGTTAACAGGATTTGGAGGCATTTAGAAAAAAAAAAAAAAAAGATAGATCTTCAAGGTATATCACATCATGTCGGTGATGTGTGTGTGGTGGCGTCCTGGGTGTGGAAATGTGACGTGTCCACAGAGTCACCAGTAGATGGAGCAAACAAGTTGCACAGAGCAGTTAATTAAAATATCTGGCATAATTCAAACAGACATTGCTAGTCAGTGAGTTGGAATAGGGCTTGGAGAGAGAGAGAGAGAGAGAGAGAGAGAGAGAGAGAGGGAGAGAGAGAGAGAGAGAAGGAGGGGGGGGAGAAAGAGAGGCAATTTCTTTTTTTTCTTTTGTCTCCTGGATTCCCGCAGTGTCCATGGCTTCTGCAGATGCCCTGTAAATAAAGACAAATACACTATATTACCAAAAGTATTCGCTCACCTGCCTTTACTCATACTATGAACTGAAGTGCCATCCCATTCCTAACCCATAGAGTTCAATATGATGTCGGTCCACCTTTTGCAGCTGTTACAGCTTCAACTCTTCTGGGAAGACTGTCCACAAGGTTGAGGAGAGTGTTTATAGGAATTTTTGACCATTCTTCCAAAAGCGCATTGGTGAGGTCACACACTGATGTTGGTCGAGAAGGCCTGGCTCTCAGTCTCCGCTCTAATTCATCCCAAAGGTGTTCTGTCGGGTTCAGGTCAGGACTCTGTGCAGGCCAGTCAAGTTCATCCACACCAGACTCTGTCATCCAAGTCTTTATGGACCTTGCTTTGTGCACTTGTGCACAGTCATGTTGGAAGAGGAAGGGGCCCGCTCCAAACTGTTCCCACAAGGTTGGGAGCATGGAATTGTCCAAAATGTTTTGGTATCCTGAAGCATTCAAAGTTCCTTTCACTGGAACTAAGGGGCCAAGCCCAGCTCCTGAAAAACAACCCCACACCATAATTCCTCCTCCACCAAATTTCACAGTCGGCACAATGCAGTCTGAAATGTACCGTTCTCCTGGCAACCTCCAAACCCAGACTCGTCCATCAGATTGCCAGATGGAAAAGCGTGATCCATCACTCCAGAGAACGCGTCTCCACTGCTCTAGAGGCCAGTGGCGGCGTGCTTTACACCATTGCATCCGACGCTTTGCATTGCACTTGGTGATGTGTGGCTTGGCTGCAGCTGCTCGGCCATGGAAACTCATTCCATGAAGCTCTCTGCGTACTGTACTTGGGCTAATCTGAAGGTCACATGAAGTTTGTAGCTCTGTAGCAATTGACTGTGCAGAAAGTCGGCGACCTCTTTGCACTATACGCTTCAGCATCCGCTGACCCCTCTCCGTCACTTTACGTGGCCTACCACTTCGTGGCTGAGTTGCTGTTGTTCCCAAACGCTTCCATTTTGTTATAATAGAGCTGACAGTTGACTGTGGAATATTTAGGAGCGAGGAAATTTCACGACTGGATTTGTTGCACAGGTGGCATCCTATGACAGTTCCACGCTGGAATTCACTGAGCTCCTGAGAGCGGCCCATTCTTTCACAAATGTCTTGTTTCACAGTCTGCATGCCTGAGTGCTTGATTTTATACACCTGTGGCCAGGCCAAGTGATTAGGACACCTGATTCTGATCATTTGAATGGGTGAGCGAATACTTTTGGTAATATAGTGTACATAGCATAGCATAGCATAGCATCCCCCCAACACACACACACACACACACACACACAAATTCTTCATTAGCAGAGGTCCCATGTTATGTGTGTGTGTTGTAATGAGCAATGCAAAAGAGCCATTTAAAGAAACACACCACATCTAATTTGGGAATATAATTTCAGCATCTTGTTTTAGGAATCTCATTTACAATTGTGTAATTTGTATGATTGTTTGGACTCCCCTGAAAAGATGATTTTTTTTTATTATCCTGGTAAAATAGATTGATAAAAGGTTAATAAAATAAAATAAATCACCGTATAAATGGCTTTGTGTCTGTTTACTATCAATTTGGTGAATAATAATCTCAGCTGAATAGTCCCAAACTCAATTAATCTGAAATTAAGAGACACACGACAGTGCGCTAATTCTGTCAAAACGTGAAGAAAAAACAGTCGCAAACGTTTTACACTGAGAACAGCGAGACACTGGGACCAGAATCACTTGCTTTAATAAGGCAGATTTGAAAATGCAGCATATCAGCGCTGTCAGCCTGGATAACTAAACGCCATATATTGCAGATATTTATTTGAAGATCTGGACGTTTATAGAAATGTAGAAATCCACTTGGATAAAGCCACTAATAATGAAATGTGGGCTGCGTGGGGCCCAGCCAACTGTGCATCAGAGCTCTGTCATTCACTAACTGCCTCCTCACTGTGACAGATTCCTCTAATCATCTCCCTCCATGAAGCAGGTATGAATTATTTTTAAATTCATCTGCCAAATTACCAGATAAACCCATGAGAACCCTGATGGGTGATGTCTGCACAGCCTCTGTGCAATTACCAAAGTTAACAAGCCAAGAAAGTCTCTGTGCCTGAAAACAACATTTAAGACACGCTATTAAATCCAACATCAAACACCGCCAAAGCAAAAGGGGGCTATGCTGTTGCGATAAAGATAATAATCTATGGATGATGATATCGTTTTCCGTCCCTCGCCGCGGTAACGGGACCTCTGAGCTCCATCCTGATGACTAATTTTCATTTCGTGTGGCAGGTACGTCGTCTGTATCTCCGCAAATGGTTTTTGGGTTAGCCCATGTCATTAATGGTGCATTTCTGCTTATGGTAATTTATGCTAAAATGATGTTGAAGGTGGCTGTTTAACAAGTTGCTCATCATGTGAAATTACGAGCAGTTACTGAGACAGAGCCACTCGGAGCTGATTTCAGTGCTCACCTGGCTGGAAGAGAATCACCGGCAGAAACAGGAGCTTCTGCTGGATTGTGGATCCACGTCGTCTCCACTGTGGAACTGAATGGAGACTGAAATACCAGCCTTTAAACAATGTCCAGCTGCCGTTCTTCACTTTCAACAGTTTTGATCATCACTTTCTGCTGGTGTTTGTCAATATGGTGCCTCCAAATGTATCTATCTATATATAGATATATACATATATATACAGATTTAAACACGATTTTGGCGATTCAGCTGTTAAAACACTGCTGAATTGACGTTATCAGTCGTCAGGGTCAGGGAACAACTGAAAAGACGATGTGAAAATCCCAAGGGACATCAGCTCATATTTCAAGATTAAAGAACAGATTTGATCACCTGCACTGCAGCTAACGTTACCATTTGATACAATAGGAAAGGCACAAATTAATTCTGAAATATCAGTTTGAAATATCAGCGACATATTTTTAGTGAGCAGCTGCAGTCAGATGTTTTGAAAAGCGACAAGGCACGGTCAGAATTGTGTCCCATGAGGAAACGTTGATTTACGTGTTTTCCATGCTGGTTTTGCTTCCTGACTGCTTACCGACATAACACTGCTATTAACAAATAATTTTTTATAAAATATATTTACAATTAAAATATTACAAGTACTATTAAACTAGCCGTGCGTTTCAAATACAGGATACATTTATTTATTCACTTTGACGGAGCCAGGCTAACGACTCCCATAGACTTCAAGTGTTTATGCTAAGCTAACAGGAAATGTTACCCACAGGAACTGAACCACTGGGCGTACAGTGGAGAGAATGGTGTCCAACATCTGGTCTCAGTCTGGGGAAGTCGAGAAAAGGGGATTTCGCACAAAACATTCAAGTATTCCTTTGATTAAAGCCTCTTCTGGGCTTCTCTCCTCTGGGCTGGATGTGAGCAGGTGTATAATGAGGAGTGTAACATGTTCAATGCACACACAGCTGATCGTTTCTACACTTCAGTCCAGATCTCTCTTTTCTAATCCATTTCTAACGGTAAGACCTGATCACTTCACACTCCTGCACTGATGCTCTGTGTAAATATTGACCAGTCGCAGGGCCCAGGCCGCCTCTGGCTGAGTATCCCCACGCTGCATGCTTGAGTTTGAGTAATGACTGGATGTGGAAGTTGGACAACGTATGGGGATTTTAGTTAATTAACTCAAATCCACCAAAGCCTCAATCATCAATCAAACACCACTTAGATGAATTCTGTAAATTTCATGAATGTAGAGATTAGAGGTACTGCATCTACAAACGACTCTCGTAATTAGATGATCTACAAAGCAGACTCGTTGTATAAGGATGATTTTTTTTTTTTTTTTAATTCATTTATTTTTTTAATTTATTTTTTTAGAGGCAAACGTATTCACATGGCCTGGTGGGACGATGCTGGGAATAGCCAAGATCAGAGAAACAAGGCAGATGATCAGAAAGCATTCAGGCCTTAAGGTTTTGATATATAATCAAAGTTTCTCCATTTTGAGTGTGAATTTTTGGTGGAAACACACACCTTATAATGTTCTGCCTCAACATCGACAATGTTCAGAAACCACACCGCTGATAACTGGCTGTGGGAGGCAAACATTTCCAAGGGGACTATTTTCCCTGGCGGAGGAGAAGGGAGCGTGTAACTCCTCACCCAATTTGAAAAAGTCCTGAAAACACAACAGTGCTGCTGCTTTTAGGAAAACTAACACGTAGGATTTTATTCTTGAGATGAAATACTGGTGTGAAGAAAGCTCATTTTCATATCGTAGTGGAATGAATGGAAACCAACGGCTGGAGAAAAGGGAGGAAAAATGATATACAAAATCTAAAATATATAAAATACAACATATTAACAGAAACCTGGTGATTGTAATATCTGCAAAATGTATAATCGCTAACTATGGTACTTAAAATAAACAAATTTGGACTTTGGAACCAAGAGAATCACTGCAGACAAACTGAGCACCACTGTCTGTAAACCCCAACACAGATGTGGTCGAGCTATTCAAGATTAAGCGAAACACAAATTATTAAATCTGAACGTTGGTTCTGGCAATACGGGATGTGCTGAGAACACAACAAAATACAGCAAGGTTTGTTTGACTTTAAATTGAGCAACAAGGGGGCAACAGATTCCCTGAACTTGAAAATTTAATAAGAAAACCTTGAAAATGTTATTCTGTATTAATGAGAGGCAGGTGGAGGGCTGAATTTGAAGTGACTTGGAAGTCAGATGAACCCATGCGTTTAGTGATTTCTCTGCTTCAAGAAAAATTGAAAAAAAAGGAAGAAAAATTTAAAAAATGAAGTTATTTCCACCATGGGTTCCCTCAGCAGATTTCCAGTGGATTTTTCATCTTGTTAAATCCTTAAGTAGATGCAGATGACTCTGTTATTAGTGTGTATGGTTGTAAACACACTCATGGCCCAGTGTTGCATGAATTAGTTACCAGGTGCGACCGGGCCTTCCTTCAGGTGAATGTGGCCAAAACCAAAGACAGGTGTGTTGACTTCGGGAGGACGTCCTGCCCTCGTGGCTCCTGTGTGGTTCAAGGCGAGCCAGCGACAGCAGTGCAGCAGTTTAAACATCTGGGACGGTCTCGGTCCTGAGTGACCATCTGAAATTTGGTGCAAACACTGACGGCATCTGCAAAAATGAATCAGCGTCTGTTGTTTTTAAGCGAGCTGCAGACACTGATGAAGACGTTTTATTGACTCTGTACTTTATTTTAATGTCATCTGGGGCTCACGGGATGAGAGCGTGCACCGAGGCTGAGTCCTGATCGCAGCGCCCCGGGTTTGAAGCCGACCTCAGGCTCTTTGCTGCAGGTCATCCGCTCTCACTACCCTCCCTTTCCTGTCTCTCTCTCTCTGCTGTGACTGAAGTCAAGCAGAAAAGCCACAAAAAAATCTTAAATGTCATTTGCTGGTTTGGACATCTCAGTCTTAAAAACAGAAACAGACTGGAGAAAATGGTCAGGCAGTGTTGTAAGATCTCTAGTGTCAGCCTCAGTAAACTATACGAAGAGAGGCTCATCTCTAAAGCGGCTACACACCGTGCAGTTTCAGCAATCTTCTAAGTCTAATGCAAGAAAGACACAGCCGACAGCAGGCGCTCACTTCTTTGCTCACTGTTCTATTTCCACTGCAGTCCATCAAAGTAGCTTTACAAGAACTAGAAACTCAAAATAAGCTCTAAAACTAGAGGAAATACTTTGAATAATCCAACTACATCAAACTATTCTTCAAAAAACAGATTTATTGTGGTGTCAACAAAAAACAAAGCAAGATATGGCATCAAATAGTGACATACAGTTCATGTTTGAGCCATAGGCGGCGCCAGCAATGGGCCCGGGTGGACCTGGGCCCACCCATTTTGAGCCAGGCCCGCCCAATCAGAAGAAAATGTTTTCGGGATTAAAATGTTCATCCTATTGCCAGCCTTAGCAGAGCTCATGTGAAGCTCGCTTCTCAGGCAATCAGCAGCTTTCTATCATACGTGAGTGCCCGCCCCTCGGCTGCGTCATCACCATGTGACCCAATGAAATGAATGAGTTAGTTTGCGCGCTAACGGTCCCGCCCACACTCCGGAATAAAGAAATGTGTACAGGTAAAGAGAAAAAAGAGAGACGGAGTTTATTATGGTGAAACAGAGCAGCTTACTTGGCTTTTTCACCAAACGACACCGTGTTGACCAGGAGGAAACTCCTGCGGCCATTCCACCTGATCCACCTGCCTTTTATCTCCATCCAAAGCGGACACAGTGTGACAGCGCCGATGTATGGTAAATTAACAGTATATTTTTATTATTATTGTTATTGTTACATCCGACGTTATAGGCATACGTGTGCGCAAGAACGCACCTGTTGCGAAACGCACGCCACCGTCCCCGCAAAGAAGAGTCCAAACATAGTTGAACACTATTTTAACAACTGCACTTCAACATTAACGAGCCCAAATAGCCTCATGTGACATGATGATGGCACTATAGGTGAAAAAGCGATCTTAGCGTCTGTGTTGTTGTTTGGCAACCATTCTGTCCACTCTATCTTGCTTGGTGGAAGAATGAATAGTTCTCAGTTTTATTGTTGCATTTTCTTGTGTGTTTTTTTAATGGCTATATGTAGGGTAACCATTTTATAAAAGCAACAAACCCCTTGAAGGCATGAGTTACAGTGATTTTACAATGGCAGACTGCGCTGCGCGTCGTGCCTTAGAACGCCCCTCAGCCGTTGTAAAATCACTGTAACCCACGGATTCTCGGGGCTTATTGCTTAAATAATGTTGCACTTTCTGTTCGATCTGAGTAGGCTATGTTGTAACAGTGTAGCTTGGTTGGTTAAATAAATGGAGGAAGAGAGACAAAACCTTTAAAGATATATTTCCGTTTACAGTTTTGTGCAGTCAATAAGAGAGAGAAATGAAGTCTGCTCAGTTAAACGTCTTTGTCCAGTTCAGCACTGAGGTGAGGACAGCGACACGATAGCCACTCTGGTGCAGACACGGCTGCTGTAATGCAGGTGGCAGTGCGGTGCTGTGTTTTCCCCTTTTTTTTTTTTTTATTGGCCCACCCGTTTTTCTGTAGGCCCACCCATTCACAAAATCCTGGCGCCGCTAGGGGTTTGAGCTGTACACTGTCCCTTTGAGATAAAACAAGAAAATGAAATGAAACTATGCCACAAAATAATGCAATTTAAAATGCACAGCCCTTATACATTTAAATTATAAAGTGTAACTGTGGGCCTCTACAACATCAAACTCAAAGTACAAATAGCCTACTTTAAAAGTAAAAAAAAAAACAGATATCTATCCAGAGACAAATTCAAAATATCAGTAAAATATGAACTATTTCTTTATGGATGGAGGGGTCTCTGTCCCCCTCCGATCCCCCCGGGATTTCCGCCTATGCTGATGTAACCCATGATTGGGAAACAGCAATAAATATATAATAAATATATAAATATAACATTAATAACCATAAAACTATAAACATATATTATATGCT
The DNA here is from genome assembly GCF_902150065.1 of Myripristis murdjan. Lineage (NCBI taxonomy): Eukaryota > Metazoa > Chordata > Actinopteri > Holocentriformes > Holocentridae > Myripristis > Myripristis murdjan. Next base: position 34,942,463 of record NC_043984.1, read on the forward strand.
TATATCATATCCCATTTGATATTAAATGTTTCCCCCTCCATTTACTGTGATACTGTCTCTTTAAGAGGTGAGATACATAGTAAATACTATGCGCGAGCCGGCTGAGCTCAACTGACAGACACCAACGGAAGAAAAAGACAGAAAAAGTTAACAAATGATCCAACGAAAATATAAACCCCTTTAAGGAAGATTATTCATGTCAAAGCAGAGAATATACCCTGCTACATCCCAGTGGCGATTTATGAAACCACTGAAGACGGTTTTGGTGAGTTTTCACCTTTTACTTCTACTTCTAAGTCTTAATGCTCATGTTACACAGTAATGAGTCAGCGGTGTAAATAATCAACCAAACGAATTATAAACGTGTAAATCTGATAAGTTGTATTTGTTTTGCTATCCGAAGGTGTAGCTTTAACCTTAATAATCTCTGTATTAATATCTGTTGTTTGATTATTTTATACTGAGTGATCGTTTTTTTTTTGCTGAATAGTAGTAACATTTTGTTAGACGCTATCGGGTAACCATGGCAACACACAGCAGTGAGCTGAGCAGTTACTCCCCAGCAACAGCCATGTAGCCTTTATTGATTGAGTTACCCATTCCTTTCGGATGGAAAGACAATTAATTATTTTATGTATTGTTTATGGCCATTATACAGGCCAGGTTTTTTTGCCCGACCTGTGAAGACAGCCCGACGACGGACAAGGACCCCACCTTCCTCTTCTGTGGAACTGAAATCAGCATACACACCCCGATAGGATTCGATGGCGAGCCTACCCCAGGACCTGTAACCCGTTCGGCACAGCCGGACCCTAACCCGCACGGTTTGGATAACTAACACTGAACTGATAAAAACTGGATTGGATACGACAACAGAACCGAACTGAATTATATAATATATGAGATATTTGTGTCATAGAAATTCCATTGATCAGACTGAACTGAATATTAAGTGAACACTGAACATTTTGGATATCCTGTTTATTTTCAATGAATGTATGTTGTTTTATTTTAATGTAAGGTGAAGAAAACTGTTTAATGAAAAATAACAGAGAAAGAAAGAGAGTTAACTTAAGAGTAAGAAACAGATAACGTTAGAATTGAATAATTAGAAATTAGATTAAACAATTAAAAGACCGGTCTTATATCTAATTTCTAATATATATATATATATATATATATATATATATATATATGTGTGTGTGTGTGTGTGTGTGTGTGTGTATATATATATATATATATATATATATATATATATATATACAGTACAGGCCAAAAGTTTGGACACACCTTCTCATTCAATGCGTTTTCTTTATTTTCATGACTATAACTGAAGGAATCAAAACTATGAATGAACACATGTGGAGTTATGTACTTAACACACACTCTATATTATATTACCATATTACTATAATATCGATACACATTACTGTATATATACAATTACTTTGTATATATATATTTATTGTACATATTTTATTTCATTTATTTATTTTCCAAATTTATTGATCTATAAAATTTTTATTCTACTTCAGTAAACAGCCAATTATTTTTTATAAAAAAAAAAACCTGTCTCTGGTCTTGTTATTTCTAGTTGATGCCACCATTCCCTTCGAGCCTAGATACTGGTCCAGTAGCCAAATAATTGTTTTATTGCATAAATAGTGACAAAAGTGCTACACTCTCAGCCGCCTGGCTCTGTCCCACAGCCCCCAGCAGCAGCAGGAAGCCCCAACCCTGGCACCGGATTGGAAGGAGGACTACAGTTATACAAAAATTATTTATTCAAAAAAGTGAGTCAAACTGTATCTGGTTCGCACTCAAACATTTCTGGCGCACAATGTAGTAAAACGTGGCCTGGTGTGTTGTATTGTTCTCTCTATGGCCCCTTCGTGGCTCCGTAGTACACGAATATAAAACAAGAGAAGAAGAATATTTACATTTTTAATCCAATCAAAGAGGACGTCACACAATTCAAATACATACAGTGTACTGTACATCAGCCAATCAAATTGTTTCATTGCTGTGTGTTTTCTTGCCTCCCAGAAAACTGTAGATCTGCTGCGACTCTCAGTTCTTTTAAATCACAGCTGAAGACTTTTCTGTTTGCCGCTGCCCTCCATTAAACCACATTAAGGGTTAATATTTTACACTGCACTGTAACTTTTAATGTCCTGCTTTATCATCTTATTCTCCTTTTAGCTTCTTTTTTATTAATTGTTTTTATGTATGTTTTCCTGTGTTGCTTTTATATTGTTTTAATGCCTTTTATGCTCTATGTAAAGCACTTTGAATTGCCTTGTTGCTGAAAAGTGGTATACAAATAAACTTGCCTTGCCTTGCCTGTTTGAACTGACCGCGTGCATCTGCAAACATGTCTGAACTGGAGAATAAGAAAACAATGCGCATGCATAGTCTGTTCTCCCGCTGTCTTCAATGGGCAGCGCTTCTCTGCCTCTGAGGTTTGGCTTCCCGAGTCGGGAATGTCGGGAATCCTGACAGGCCCTGAACCCCCCACAAGATCTCGTGATGCTGCCGTCACCGGCGTCACAGTGCTTTGGCTAGCAGCGAAGGTGGAGATTTCCCATGAAAAGACTTTCTAACTTGATATTTGAGGGACAAAAACGTAATATTAACTGGGAAACCAACACCTCAAGGATTTAATCCAAAGGAAGGGACACAAATTGTGAGGACTTTTCAACCGGAATAGATAGATAGATAGATAGATAGATAGATAGATAGATAGATAGATAGATTTACTTCAAACGGAACGGTACAAAAAGAAAGAGCGGGTTGTGTGGATGTGGTCAAGCTCGCAGGTTGTTGCTTTCCGAGTCTCCTTTTCTTGGCAGGTCGCGGCAGCGTCTGGCTGAGAGAGGTGGACTGCGACCTGCACAGCCTGCCGAGGCTTTGCTGGAGCACCAAACCTCCACAGCCCACATCCGCTCTCAGATCCTCAGATCCACCTGAACACCTTTGGGAAGAGCCGGACAGACACAGCTCTGGATGAGCAGCTCAGGCTCCACATCAGTGCACACAACGAAAAGGTAAAAGCTAACGGGGAGATTTAAAAGCCTCTCTCTCTCTCTCTCTCCCTCTCTCTCTCTCTCTCTCTCTCTCTTTCTCTCTCTCTGTCTCTGCACTTTAACACTGTAAGTTGTTGATTTATGTGTTTATACTGTCCTCTGTGATTTCTGTATTGTACTGTAGTTTATGTTTTATGTTTTAACGTATTTTATGGTTTTATGTTACTGTACAGCACTTTGGGCCTCTGTGGTTATTTTAAAGTGCTTTATAAATAAAGTTGGATTGGATTGGATTGGATATGGTCGGGCCAATCACAGGCAAGTTATCAACGGTAGTAATGAAAAACTTTACAACTTCTGGAAATGTTTTCGTCCTGATGAGACAGAGACAAAAAATCACTTATTGGTCGTAGAGTTGACGTTGGTCCAGACAATGTGGGGACAGCAGCATCCTTTACAAAATGTCTTTGTGAAACCGGCATTGTATTGTGTCAGGTTGATAAAAGAGTCGGCGCTGAAATGAGCCGAACAGACGAGCAAATTTGGACTAAAACCCAGCGGGACCCGGGAAAAAATGACCGTCAGCCGCTGGTCTGTCCCGTGTGTTTCTTTTGGAAGAGTGTGCAGAGAAACATGAGTCTCCTTGCATCCGTCTGGGGGGCAGCAACGTTTCTTCAGCATGTGGCTAACTTGTTAGCTTGTTACCTGGGGAGTGGAGGCGGGCCGGCTAGTTTAAGTGGGCGGAGTCGCCTTATGTGTGACATCACAAAAAAGGGGGAAGTGCTGTCCACGCATTTTAAAGAGAGAGGCTGTGTCCGAAATCACTCCCTAATCACTATATAGTGCACTATATAGTGATTACGCCATTTTGGGTGTCTGAATGTTTAGTGATTATTAATGTTCATTATATAGTCCACTGGATGTATCCCACAATCCACCGTGAAATGTAGTGGACATCCGATGGTCACTAACCAGGCAATATATCCCGTCATGCATTGCGGACAAGCAACGCGACGTAATTAACGGCGCCAAACAACGAGCGAAGTAGAGTCTGAAGCGTTCCCCTATTGAGTTCACTATATAGTCCACTACATTGAATTCCCTATATAGCGAGTAGGGAGTAGTGAATGAGTGAGTGATTTCGGACACAACCAGAGTTGTGAAAACAGGCTGTTTGCATTTCTTCATTTATCACAGGTTTAATGCATGGGACAGTATTTATGTGGCCTCGAGACCTTCCCATCACCAAAAAACAACCAAAATTGCATTTTTCATGCCATTGGGCCTTTAATATGGAGTTGGTCCTTTGCAGCTGGAACAGCTTCCACTCTTCTGGGAGGCTTTCTACCAGATGTTGGAGTGTCTGTGGGAGTTTCTGCCCGTTCATCCAGAAGAGCATTTGTGAGCTCAGACACTGATGTTGGACCAGAGGGCCCGGCTCACTGTCTCCATTCTAGTTGATCCCAAAGGTGTTGGATGGGGTTGAGGTCGGGGCTCTGTGCGGGCCGCTCAACTTCTTCCACACCAAACTCAGCCGGCCACACCTTTATGGAGCTGCTCTGTGCTCTGGGGCTCAGTCATGCTGGGACAGGAAAGGGCCTTCCTTCCCCAAACTGGTCCCACAAAGCTGGAAGCAGAGAATTGTCCAAAATGTCTCGGTGAGCTGAAGCGTTCAGATTTCCCTTCAGTGGAGCTGAGGGGCCGAGGCCGAGCCCAGAACCAACGGGTTCTGGGCTGGCAACAGGACTGAACGAAACACCTGAATTCAATGACTGGAGTCAACTTTGGGTGACTGCTGCATAGGAGACCACAAAAACACAGGAAAAGCAGCCACACACACACTGTCTGCATTCTCACATGAAACAGTTTATTTAGTAAACAGGCATTTATTACAGTAAACACTTTGCTGGAACTCTAATTCTCTCTGTATTAACACAAGATATACAACATGTGTTGGGATGTGCTGCATCTCTAACATCAGCATTGACTCTGAAACATCTCACCGACACACTCGTGTTTGCTTACATCTGTATGATGCTCAGTGAAGCTTCTCCCAAACACACACACAGAAACACACACACACACACACACACACACACACGCAGGACTGCGTCTCTACAGGTTCTCCCCAACGTGGGTTCTCATGTGTTGGTTGAGGTGTCCTTTCTGTGTAAACGCTTTACCACAGACGGAGCAGACGAATGGTTTCTCTCCAGTGTGGGTTCTCATGTGTTGGTTGAGGGTTCCTGTCTTGGTAAACGCTTTACCACAGAGTGAGCAGACGAATGGTTTCTCTCCAGTGTGGATTCTCATGTGTTCATTGAGGTGTCCACTCGTGGTAAACCCTTTACCACAGATGGAGCAGACAAATGGTTTCTCTCCAGTGTGGATTCTCATGTGTACCTTGAAGGTTTCTTTCCTGGTAAACACTTTACCACAGAGTGAGCAGGGGAACGGTTTCTCTCCAGTGTGGGTTCCCATGTGTCGCTTGAGGGTTCCTTTCCTGGCAAACCCTGTACCACAGACGGAGCAGACGAATGGTTTCTCTCCAGTGTGGATTCTCATGTGTCGCTTGAGGGATCCTTTCTGTATAAACCCTTTACCACAGAGTGAGCAGACGAATGGTTTCTCTCCAGTGTGGATTCTCATGTGTCGCTTGAGGGATCCTTTCTGTGTAAACCCTTTACCACAGAGTGAGCAGGGGAATGTACTCTTTCCTGTGTTCTTGGTCTTGGAGCAGGAAGCTGGTTTCTCTCCCACATCAGGACTGTCATGACTGAGAGGGACGTCACTCAGTGGGTTTGAACCTGACTGGACTTCACTGGTCTCATCCCAGTCATCACTGTCCTCAGTCTCAGCCTCAGAGGAGGGTTCTGGGTTCCTGGCTCGTTCCTCTCCACCATCTTCTGCTTCCATCTGTCCAGTGGAGCAGCAGGCGTCTCTGCTCCACTGAGCTTCCTCTTCATCATCCTCACTCTGCGCAGGGACAGCAGTGAACGGCAGCTTGGTGATATCCTGAAGCTGCTCTCCTTGCTGATTGGTGCAGAGTTCCTCCTGTTCCTCCTTAATGTGTGGGGGCTCGAACTCCAGACTGGGGGTCCGCTGAAGCTGCTCAGGGGGAACCTCCTCTTTACACACCACTGGAAAAAACACAGACACACACACACACACACACACACAGAGAGAGAGAGAGACACACAATTATGCTTGGAAGCTGACCTGAGCCTGTCAGCATCACTTCATGTCAGCATAATCCCTACTAAAGCTTTTGTAAAAAAAAAAAAAAAAAAACAGATATGGTGACAATCAACACTTGCTTTTTTTGTTTTTTTGTTGGTTTGTTTTGTAATTAGGTGAGAAATAGGTTGTTCCTTATTCTCACCTAATTCCAGTTCCCTCCATGATTGCTTGGCGACCAAAGATCGGACATCCCGTAACTTCGCCCACCAGAGCCCCAATAAAAACTTTGTTTTACATGGTCCTGATAACCTCACCGCCTCAGTTGATGAGATTATTGGCCGACTTCACTCTAACATCAAACCTGCCTCTGAGAATCTCTTTGTCATCTTTGACCAGTTCATGTCTTCATGTCTCAAAGCTAGCCCAGTGTTTTCTTTAATATATACACTCCTGTATAGATCATAAAGTTTCATCTGTATCAGACACGAAACAGGTTTCTTCTTACCTTACATGTTTCGGTGGTAAGCTTCCGCCTTCATCAGAGGTGTCACTAGGTGGTGTGTGACGTGTCTTTATCAGCTGATGTTACACATAAAGACACGTGTAACATCAGCTGATGAAGGCGGAAGCTTACCGCCGAAACATGTAAGGTAAGAAGAAACCTGTTTCGTGTCTGATACAGATGAAACTTTATTATCTATATAAAGTGTAGACACTATGAATCTTCATGGACTATATACACTCCTGATCATTTTAAGACCAGTTGAAAAATTGCAAGAATTTACATTTTGCACTGTTGGATCTTAAGAAGGTTCTAAGTAAAGCTTCAAAATGCAAAAAGAAGAAATGGGAGTGAGACAAAAAAAAAAAAAAAATGAGTAAGCAATTTATTGCAAACAACCATTAAACTGAAATAGGCTGTTCATCAGCTGATCAAAAGTTTAAGACCACAGCCTTTAAAAGCCCAAATCTTCACAAAAATGTGGATTCAGTGTCATTTTCTGTCAGGTATCCACACTGTCATGACCTCCTGATGGCAAAGGCAAAAAAGTTTTCTTGTTAATCGCCTCAAAAATTCATTTCGGCATGCTTGATGCTAGTGTTTCCAGGAGGCTAGTGGGAATGTTGCTCCAAGTGGTGAAGATGGCTTCACGGAGGGCATCCACTGTCTGGAACTGGTGTCCATTTCTGTAAACTTCCCTTGCCATCCAACCCCAAATGTTCTCAATTGGATTTAGATCAGGGGAACACGCAGGATGGTTCAAAAGAGTGATGTTATTTCTCTAGAAGAAGTCTTTTGTCAGGCGGGCACTGAGAACTGCAGCGTTGTCCTGTTGAAAAACCCAGTCATTACCACACAGACGATGGCCTTCAGTCATGAGGGATGCCCCCTGCAACATCTCCACATAGCCAGCTGCCGTTTGACGCCTCTGCACAACCTGAAGCTCCATTGTTCCATTGAAGGAAAAAAAACCCCAGATCATGATGGTGCCCCCTCCACTGTGCCGTGTAGAAAACATCTCAGGTGGGATCTCCTTGTCATGCCAGTAACGTTGGAAGCCATCAGGACCGTCAAGGTTAAATTTTTTTCTCATCAGAGAATAAAACTTTCTTCCACCTTTCAATGTCCCATGTTTGGTGCTCTCGTGCAAACTCCAAACGGGCGATTTTGTGCCGTTGAAGGAGACGAGGCCTTTGAAGACGTTTTTTGCTCTTAAAACCCTTCTCTCGCAGATGCCGTCTGATGGTTATGGGACTGCAGTTGGCACCAGAGACAAGCTTAATTTGGGCCGAGGATCGTCCCGTGTCTTGACGGACAGCCAATTGGATCCTCCAGGCTCAGGGCCGGTAAAATTTTTTTGGGTCTACCACTTGACTTTTTTGTTCCATAACCCTCAGGATCTTTTAAGAAGTTTAAAATGACTGTCTTACTGCGTCCAACCTCAGCAGCAATGGCACGCTGTGAGGGCCTTGTTGTTGGGCCTTGCTTATGCAGCTCAACAATCCGACCGCGTTCAAAGAGAGAAAGCTTTTTTGCCTTTGCCATCAGGAGGTCATGACAGTGTGGATACCTGACAGAAAATGACACTGAATCCACATTTTTGCGAATATTTGGGCTTTTAAAGGCTGTGGTCTTAAACTTTTGATCAGCTGATGAACAGCCTGTTTCAGTTTAATGGTTGTTTGCAAGAAATTGCTTACTCAAATATTTTTTTTTTGTCTCACTCCCATTTCTTCTTTTTGCATTTTGAAGCTCTACTTAGAACCTTCTTAAGATCCAAGAGTGCAAAATGTAAATTCTTGCAATTTCTCAACTGGTCTTAAAATTTTGATCAGGAGTGTATATAAACTTTATTCCAGACTCAGGTCCATATAAAATACATACAAAAGTACAGACAATACAATAAAACAACAACAACAACAACACAACAAGTAGGTTTAAAACACATACAGGTATCTATTCCAGTGCTTCCAAAAGTATGACAGATATTTTGTGTCACTTTGTGCAGGCACCACTAGGGCCATAATGACTCCATTCTTCGACTGGCTAAGTCGACACATAAAACTGTACATAAACTTTCTAAGGACAGCATGAAAAGTGGGTACATCACTGCTTACAAACATATGGCTTGCACTTGTCCATCTTGGGTGCCTAAGTAAAATCCTAAATGCATCATTATATGCCACCTGGATTTTTCTCATTTTTGCAGCACTGTACCTGCACCACAGGTGTGCAGTATATGAGGTACAATATGACCTAAACAAAGCTATCTTGACATCATCAGTACACTTACAAAATTTTCACGCAAGCATGTTGGCTTGTGCATAGAGTTTGCAGCACTGACACTGGATGTTGTCATCATCACACAGATAATCTCTGATTATTTAAATAAGAAACATCACAAAAATAGCATATCTTCTACAGACCTTGAACTTCTGATTCACACTTTGATTTAGTCCTGTCTAGATTATTGTAATTCCCTCTACACACAAGCCTCAGTCAAGCATCGTTAAATATTTTACAGTTGGTTCAGATTATTAACTAGAACGAGCTGCAGGTCCCACATCACCCCTGTTCTGGCTTCCTTCCATCGCCTCCCTGTAAAATTCAGAATAAACTATATGATTTTATTGATTGCAGCTTCTAAACACTCATCTTTAGGCCTTTCAGTACATCTCTGTCAAAGATCTATGGGATGTCTTAGGATCTACAGTATTTTCAGAAAGTATTCAGATCCCCTTCACTTTTTTCCACTTGTCTTATGTTGCAGCCTGATACTACAATCCTTTAAATTAATTTTTTTCTCTCATTAATCTACATTCGTTTTTGCAAATTTATTAAAAAGGAAAAATTTAAATATCACATAGATATGGAACATGGAACAGCCACTTTAATCTCAAAGAGTTTTTTTCTCTGAATTTTAAAACTTTAATCCAGAAAATTCTGTAGTACTACTACGATTATTACAGCTATTGCTACTACTATTACTACTACTACTACTACTACTATTACTACTACTACTGCAATTGTTACTATGACTACTACAACTACAGTTATTAATATACTACCACTACTACTACTATTGTTACTACTCCCACTACAACTACAACAATTAATATACTACCACTACTACTACTACTATTGCTACTACTACTAATACAACTACAACAATTAATATACTACTATTGCTACTACTACTACTACAACTACAATTATTAATATACTAGCACTACTACTACTACTACTATTGCTACTACTACTACAACTACATCAATTAATATACTACCACTACTACTACTACTACTACTATTGCTACTACTACTAATACAACTACAACAATTAATATACTACTATTACTACTACTACTATTGCTACTACTACTACTACAACTACAATTATTAATATACTACCACTACTACTACAACTACATCAATTAATATACTACCACTACTACTACTACTACTATTGCTACTACTACTACTACTACAACTACAACTATTAATATTACCATTACTAAAAAAACTATCACTACTACTACTACCACAGGTACTACTATTACCACTACTATTACAACTATTACTACTACTACATCTACTAATATACTACTACCACTATTACTCTATCCGGTCTTTAAGTCGTGACGTAACACCTTTTCAAAATACTATTTCCGGGTCCAATCCTCGTCATTTCAATATGCCACAGTGCTGTGTTCCTGGTTGTTCTAACAGATCTGAGTCTAAAAAACGATACCATTGTCATTCTACCGCTTTCCTAGCGACGAGAAAGAGAACATATATAAATATTAAATTTTTCATCTTCATTTACGTCAAAAGTTATAGCAGTCCTGGGGTCCGTTTCACGAAGCAGGTTCAACAAACTCCGAGTCTTACCCTGAACTCTGAGCTGATCTACTCTGAGATAGGAAACTCTGAGTTTTCGGTTCCAGAACAGCTGATTTGAGTTAGTTTGATCAACTTAGTAGTTTCACCTGGAGTTAAGTGTGTTACCACAGCTATAGCACCACAGCTATAAAAAGAAATGACAGCGTCAATGGAACCCCGATTTGACGAGTCACCAGGGCAACGGGGAAGCGTCGGGCTGCGTTTTTCACCCCAGCTGAATTAGACATCTTAATGCATTCATACAGCGAGTTTGAAAATGTTAAAAAAAAAAAAAAAAGTGCAACACCGCTGCAGCGGCAAAGGAAAAGGAGACGGTGTGGGAGAGCATTGCTGCTCCGGTCACTGCGTAAGTTTACATGTAGTCCGTTGCAATCACAATAATATTACAGGGGAAAACTGCTTGAATGGTAGCCTATTAATTTATTTCATTTAGGTGCAATCCCGCGGGGGAGAAGCGCACTTGGCGGCAGTTTAAGATGAAATATAAAAACATTGTTCAAACAGGTAAGACCTCGGCATAAACATCTATGCGCGGTCTTATCTCCCGACGAATATTTAATTCTCTACGCAGTAACACTGCACCTTCATCCACGGGATCGTTGTTGAAAGGACATGCCATGTTCGTGAAAAAAGTCTCCACCTAACTACTAATGGACTTCTAATAAAGGCAGACTGACAGTTTTTTTTGTTTTTTTTTTAATTATTATTTTTTAAATAACAGACAGCAGAACTAATACGCCACGCCAAAACCCGCCTGTTGACTGAATGAATGAGGAAGTTAAATACCGTGTGTGGCTGAAAGAGGGCGGACACAGAGAGAAACTCGAGGTTTCATGAGAAAAACCTGGTCCCAACCAGGTTAGTTTCATGGAGTCTGTTACTGCGGTAACCGACCGAGAGCTTCAGTTACCTCCCTCTGTGAAACAGACTAGAGTTACCCCTCTTTCTCTCAGTTTCCCTCATTTCAGGGTTAACAGACTCAGAGTTTTCACTAAACCTGCTTTGTGAAACGGACCTCTGTACGTTTTTTTTTTTTGACATATCATCTTAAGATGTCAACTAGCTAGCAAGCTTACTGCTAACTTCTAACTCACCTCAACCTCGTAAACTGTCTTTTTTTGTTGGAATTGAAGGAGTTTTAGCGTTTTTTCATTCTCGCAGGTACCTCACTGAAGACAGAAGTGATTGTAAACAAGTTCACCGGTTAAGCCATTGTCGTTTGTTTTGAGTATCTGTCAGAGCGTTTGGACCCGGAAATAGTATTTTGAAAGGGTGTTACGTCACACTTAAAGACCGGATTGTTAGTAGTACTAGTAGTAGTTGTCTAGAAAATTCAGAGTTTTTTGTTTTAGAATGTTGATGTAGATGCTGCAGATTGTCTCAGTGTTTTCTTTTGAATCTTAACTGACGGTTATCCCCGCCTGTCAGGGTCCAGGTGAGTCGCTGATGTGAAAATGGCGTTTAAAACTTACGAACCTCTGTGCAGTCGCACCTCCGGCAGCAAGATGGCGTCCAGGAGCCTCTGCTGCCTCTCCACCTTCAGTTTCAGGCGAGAGTTTTTCAGCTCGTACTCGGCCAGCGTCTCCTCAAGCAGAGCCAGCGTCTCCTCGGCGGCTGCAGTCTGTCGCCGCATCACCTGCGATCTCAGCTCGCAGAGATCAGACATCTTCACAAACTATAGATCCGACTTTTTGCTGCTTTGACTCCAAGAGAAAGTACTCAGATATTCTCAGATATTATTTTTGTATATTTTCTTCTTCGGCTGATGATTCCGATTCTGAGAATGTTGTTCTTTAAATCTGTGACTTTGGCTGCTAATGGTTTCTATGGCAACTAACAAAAACTGGTCCTGTCTTTTGATGATAGCCCTATATTTGTGAAGCTTCTGTGAATCTAGGTTGCAACCAGAGTTTTTATAGTTTTTTTTTTTTTTTTTTTTTTTAAACCACTGAAGGAGTCATGGCTGTTATGCACTCAGAGGGCAACTGCTCTAAAATAATAATAAAAAAAAAAATACAAAATAAAAAAAAAAAAATCATTCGACCCCCCCCCCCCACCCCACCCCCCCACCCATTTTCTTAACTGCCCTTTACTTTGAAATTAAAAACAAAAACAAAAAACAAAAAAAAACAAAAAAAAAACAGACTCTTATCTATGGATGGGTGCTTTCTGAGTGCATAACAGCCACTGAGTGTAAATAAATAAATAGATAAATAAAAACTTAAATAATAATATAAAAATACGACAAATAACAAAAAATTAGGGTAAAGAAAGAAAGATAAAAATATAAAGTCAAATAAGAATAAGAATAAATAAATACAACAAATAAATAAATACAAATTAAGATAAAGTACACAATAAGATAGAACACAATCCAAAAAGCACTCCCATTTTTTTTCTCATGTTTTATGTTGATCACAATAAGACGAGAAGATCAAATACAGAATTCTGTTCGCCTACAGGGTGTCCCTTTTTTTTTCTTTCAGCCTCTCAATTAACTTTATTTTGAAATTCCAGCAAGGATCCTGAGATTCCATGGATCCCAACATGAGCTGCTGGTTTCCAGAGAGTAGAGTCTGAACGTTATGGAGATCTTTTCTATGTGATGTGATTCTGCAGCTGTAAAACGACCGAACGGCGCCCCCTTCCTGTCGTGACTCGACCACGCTGAGCGCTGACGACGAGTGGCCGGCAGGCCCGACGCTGCCGCTCTCACTTTGTTTTTGCGCTCATTACGCTGATGTCTCAAAATTGACACTTTAACCCCGCCGGCCAAAGGGGGCTCATCCTCCTCAAGTGTGTCGCCATGGAAACCGCCGAGCATCACGCCACGCCGAGAGGTTTCTGCTGCAGGCAAACACCGAATCACACTGGGATCATGCTCAGAGCAGAGGTCTCTCTCTCTCTCTCTCTCTCTCTCTCTCTCTCTCTCTCTCTCTCTCTCTCTCTCTCTCTCTATTGTTGTTGCTCTTATAGACTGCACTGGAGCTGGAAATCCTGTGTTGTTGAGATTCAGCTGATTTCTTGTTGTGATCTTGTCTTTGGGAGCTCCTGGGCTGTAAATCCTGCAGAAATGCAGGTGGATGTTTGTCTCAGATTATTAATTGGCAGTAATTGTGTGCGCACTATAATCCGCCGATATCAATAACTACATTTTTGACAGTGGCAGCTTGATTGACTTTGCAGTGGTTTTAATATTGAGTTCTACTTAATATATATTTTTGTATGCATGAACTTTGCGATTTAAGCTCTGGCTGATCCTGCCTACCCAGCCACGGACCTCACTGCGCCTTAATTCATGATATACATTGAAACGACAAGCCCAAAGCATTAATTTAATTAATTAAGACACCTCAATCCTGGTGATGGATTTGGGGCATGTGTGTCTGAGTTAACAGGAACAAGCCAAACGTTGTTTTATTTTTTATACCGTAAGTGTTGCAACATAGGGGCATGGATGAGGTGCACGGAATAGAGGCACAGTGAATGAGCAGAACTCACAACACGGCACTTCTTGGCCCCCCCACTTCTTAAGTGAATCCAGCGCTGCTGTTACGACATCCGAGTTTGATGTATGTAGACTGAACGATGATCACACCAACTGAATCACAGGCAAAGATGCAACGGAAAGGCAAAGCTTCCCATACTGTTGCTACACGGGTTATGACTTCTCCAACTGTTCATGCTACGTTCCTATTGGTTGGTTAGTGGTCGTTGGTCGCAGGAGCTGGTTATCCCAAATTTCTGACACTAGGTGGGTTTCCATCCAACTGTTTTTATTCGCATTTTCAGTTTGCGCTATAAAAACCCGAATGGAAACACTGAAAATTAGCAAAAATCGCAAAAAAAAAAAAAAAAAAAGTTTTTACGCACGGGGGAGGTGGAAAAGTTGGTGTATCGATAAAAGGAAAATGCAAATAAGTTGCTATGGAAACACGCTTTGCGAATAAACGCTGATGTTCATCATCATGTGACTTCCACTCCACTGGACAGAGGAAAAATGGCAGCAGACGACAACAACAGCCGTTACGTTTGGACTGAAGATGAGACTTGAACTTTTCTTGAACTTATTTAAGAAAACAATATTAATGCTGTACTGGATAGCAAACAACAAAGATTTGATTTTTGACTGACGCGGCTGTAACACATCATCACGTTGCGCCCTCTTCTTCTGCAGTGGTGTAATTAGCGCCACCTTTTGCTCACCTCGATGAACCGACTCCAAATATCCGCAGAACAGAAGTGAATGGAAACGTGCATAAATTAGCATTTTGTGTTGCCGGTTTTCTGAAAATTCGGTTAAAATTTGTGATATATTTGGATGGAAACCTGACAACAGAGACAGCGTCTGTCTCTGATCCTCTCTCACCGAGCGACGTAGGACCGCCGATCGGTCATCCCAAAGTCGCACAGCGTGTACCGGGCATGAGGCTCAGCCCATCATGCCTGAGCTCCAGCTGCCTCCTTCAGGGTCGAGGTTCCTGAATGCAGCACCAAGCGGCAGAGACGCCCCTTTGTCCCGTCCTCGCTCGCTGCTCTTTGGAAGCCCTGGTGTCAGCTGATGTCTGTGTTTTCTGATCTCTGGCTCCCGTGTTGTGTGTTGTGCGAGTTGTCCCCATGTGTGTGTTGTGGTTTTTGCCCCACAGGGACATTAAAGTTTTACTTTACCTTACCTGACCTTCGCCGTGGGGTTTTTAAAGATGAAAGAAAACAGGATCTGTCATACTTGTTCCACACAATAATCTGCCACCAACACTTTTTGTGACTTTTGAATCCATTTTTATTCATATGTGCAGAAAGCCAGCAACCGGTCACGCGCCGCCATTTTGTCTCCGTGTCAGTGTGCTAATGAAGCTGCTGCTTTGTGACAGCCTTTCCAAAAGTGCTACCAACATCATCATCATCATCATCATCAGTATTGTTGTTCTCCTCCTCTGGGGTCAAATGTACAGAAAGGTGGTTTTATCATGGATAATGCTAATTTTAAACTTATTTATCCAAAAAACAAATCAAATCAAATCATGATGTGGGAGTCCAAGCTGCAAGCTCCCTCAGATTTCATGTCTATCTGTCATTTTATGGCTCTTATTTCCTGAAATTGGCTTATCCTGTTCCATGAATTAATTCTTCAGACTGTCTTTTTTGCCCGTCATTCAAGCTGTTCACATTTTCAGCCTTCATTATGTCTTCCACGTGTTGATTGGCCGGAGCAGAGGACATCTTTGTGTGGCCGGAATGAGAAGAGATGAAAAAAAAAAAAAAAAAAACAGCAGATGGAGGAGGAGTGGTGGCCGTCAGTGAGACGTCAGCAAGCAGAAAGTGATGTGAGAGCTGAGCTGGTTCTCAGTGTTTCTGGTGACGGTGTTGAAGAACGTGAAACATGTTGCTGTTAGCACGTGAACAGCAAGAACACAGGAACCACCTGCAGCATCAGGAAATCATCTCCATAATCAAAATTGGTGTTACTTTTTGAACATAAAATAAATAAATAAATAAATAAAATAAAAAATAAATCCAACATTATTTGACATGCTACCCAAAAATTAAATAATAAATAAATTAAAAAACAAAATTAAAATTAAATTAAAAACAAAAACTAAAACATTATGATTCCACTCAAAAATTAAATAAAACAATTTTTAAATGATTACATTTTAAATAATAAAATAAAAATAAAATAAAATAAAATAAAATAATAAATTAAAAATTAAATTACATTTAATTTACATTATATTTGACACAATATTCACCTTTTAAAATATTTCTTTCATTAGTCACCCCTTCAAAGACGTTTTATTTCCTCTAAATTGATGCACTCTCTCCACTGATCTCTATTTTTGATGAATCTGAAGTCTGTTTGCTGTTTCTTTTCAGATCCGTCCTGTGAACTTATGACTCCGCCATATCCTATATATGAAATATTTTGACTGAGTTCTTGGAGCCGCTCTCAAAGTAAGAATACCCCTTCAGCTCTCCACTTATTATCAATTTTCCTCTCACTCTCGAGGCTGTGTGCGGCCGTCCTGCAGCCTTGTTGGGCCGGCCCTGTGTTTGTTGGGGGCCAAAATAAAAAGGCGAGGCCGTAACGTGATATTAAAGTTATGGCAGGCAACTTTGTAGAGAGGGAAGAATCTAAAATCGTAACTTAAACAGCTCAAATAGCACGACCTGAGATTCAATTCCTCGTCCAAGTCGAGTCTCTTCGGTGAGGGGAAACGAGCGTGCATGGCAGCGGTGCACATGCACGTGCACAAGACGCGACTGGACGGAGGGAGCGGTGCCTCCTTAAAGTAAATCGCATGAAAATCAATTGTAACAGAATCAGAATCAGAAAAACTTCATTGATCCGTGAGGGGAAACTGGGTCAGCTGCAGCTTTTCAAAATCTCAAGAGGAAAAGAAACAGAATAAGAGATAAGGAATATAAAAATGTTTGCATTAGAAATCTGTAACAAAAAAAAAAAAGAAAAAAAAAAGTGTACATTAAGTGGATGATGTATAGATATGTGTGTTACTCCTACAGAAATATTACATCAATAAATATAGAGGAAAGAAACTGAGAATATGTAAAAAGTATTCCGATATACACCATATATACACAGGGCTGTTACAGTATTCAGTTACTGCAAAATCCCAACAGATGAGATTAAAAGTCCAGGAGCACAGAAGACCAGATTTTCCTCAGAGCGAGAAGTCTGGTTCGGACTTCTCAGTTGTGTAACGCCGACTTGTCAGAATTATGAAGAAAACCAGTTCCCTAACTCTAACCCATCAGCCGAACTCTGGACTCAGTTTAACACCTTGAACTCTGATGTTTCCTCAAAGCGGCGCTAAGTCATTTCTGACCGCGGTAGATCTGCTACAGTAGATCGCTTGTACAAAACCAAACGATAAGGTGTAAAAATGTGTTTTGAGGATAGAAATGAGAGCTACACTTCACTCTCACCAGGCTCCTGTTGGATTACTGGGATTATTTTGTCTCTGAGCTCCAGTTTGAAAATTCAGCTGCAAGGTAAGCTGCTCTGAATGGACCCGCTCTCCTGTTCTGCAGATCGTGACGTTTCAGAGAAGCTTTGAAGCTGAAGAGGCGAGGAGGAGGAGCTCATTCAGGCCGATACATTTTTCAGAAACCAGGAAACAACACCAGGCTGTAAACTGTCTGGTGGAGAGAAGATGCACACTGCAAGAAATAATTTTACTGTAAAGAATGCATGTAATATTGTTTAACGTAGCTTTAAATTTCTTCTTAAGTAGCTTCAGATTTGGGAAAACAACAACAACAACAACATATATTAGGACAGTGTGACATCCATATTGTGCATCTGCTGGTTGTAACGCTTCATTAAAGACACATCAGCTACTTACACCGAGTAAAATATCCAAAGCCGAGATGTCATTGTTTTATGGCTGCAGCATCACATCACATCAAAAATATCTACATGTCTTGTGCGTCATTTTACACCCAGTTCCCTGAAAATCAGCAGCACATATTTAGGCTCCATGTAGGACCTTGAGATTTCCACTAGAATTTAACCGTCCTGTCACTGCACATTCAAATTTACCAACATTTTTTACCCTCGGGGTCAATCTGACCTCCAGAAAATTGTTATAATAAAAATTGTTACCTGAATTTATGTATCTTGTTGACTAAATAGCCCTTTAAATAAAATATAACCTGCCACACTCGACACTTCATACATCAAATTTCTCATGGGAATCATGTTTTCCATCCCAAATGTCACAATAACTACCAGTGGTTCTGGCACTGATACAGGTGTGCTGATGTTTAATGAGGGCCGTAAAGCAGAGGGAAGGTTTTTGAAGATTATAAATGTCATGTTTTAGTTCTTTTGTGTCTAAAACTGCTAAAACTAATGTGTGTAAAATGTTTGTATTTGTTATATATATATATTATTCAGCTAAAACAGCCTGGAGGTCAAATAGATGGGTAGCAAATATGTGCAGCACATTGAAAACATATCATCATGTTAATTTTATGTTTACCCGCTTGTCCGCATTAAATTAGATAAAGTCATGAAATATGACTGAAGGAAAAAGATGTTAAACATTGAATGGTGTCAAATTGACCCAGGTTTGAACAAAGCTCGGTGTGAAGCTATGACACACACACACACACACACACCCATGGGAGGCTGAGGAGGTTCACATTTCATAAACAACACGCTGGAGATGAAGCTAACAAGCTATCAGGTTCCTGAACCGTCCACCGGGAACCCAGTTCTCCGCCGACACCAGCGCCCCCCCCCTGAACGTGGACTCTGACTCTGGTCATGCCGCTGCCGTCTCAGCTGTCTCTCTGCACGTTCTGCTTGAGGTCTTCTTTGACATCTCAGAGACCAGCCTTCATCTTATTTAGCCTGCAGTGTGAACTCTCCCTCGACTCGCTCTGCCCCGTCTAATTACTTGAGTATGAGCTCAGAGAAAACAAATCAGCGAGCACGGTTAGAGAAAACAATATAGTTGTTTTTTTTTCACCATGTATTCTTTATCCCTGTCTTCATAACTATGATGAATGCGGCAGTTAAAACATTAATAGAAGAGATGGAACGCTTTCATTCACCATCTTCTGGGTAAGATAATTGACCCACTCGCCAGTGTAAAGGTCACCGAGAATCAATGGATGTATGAAATATTAATCAGAGCTCTCCATTTGTTTAAAAGAGGATCAAATGACCTTTATGCAACATCAAATTGATTATTGCACAGTGTTTGGCCACTGCAGGAATAAATCCTGTTTAAGAGACTCTAAGCCCGAGGCATGGCTGGATGTGCCTTTGCATGTATTGTGCAGAGCAACAATGGTTGAGAGGAGAGATAACAAGAGTGGGAGGGGCAGCGAGAGAAAATAAATTGCGCTCGAGCATGAAGTATAAATGATAACCTCAATTCGGCGCCGTTAATGAGTGGAACATGTTCATCGCGGCCTCGGCTGTGTGCGTGCGGCAATTGGAGATTTAGCCGGGGAAGAAAAGGGACAAAAGCAGGAGGCAGCAGAGAAAAGAGGCAGTTCATTAGGATCGCATTAACGGCATGAACCCCCGGTGCCGCTGCAGAGGTGAACGGGAACGCATTTATAAAACCTGCTTTGACTGTAAGCGTCGCAAGATCAGGCCGAGGTGCGGCGAGGCAGAGCTGCTGGAGAGGGAGGGACAGACGATTCCTTTGCTGTGCTCCGTATTTTGATGATTTAAGATGCGGTTGGCAAAGATCCTCCGACTCGCAGGGGAAGTCGGCCGTGGTGATTGACATGTGTGACCTCGGTGAAATTGAAAAAAGTCCTAGATTCGGCGCCGCACTGCCTTAAATCCTTGACCTTTCAATCGTTTGTATATCCTGTGAAATAGGTTTGTGCCGCTTCCAAAGGAATGGGAAGAAGACATGTTTATGCATCAGGCTGCGGCTCAGACAGTCGAGACGCGGGGAGTCAGACCTAAACGCCTCTCAGCGCAGTGGAGGGCTTTGTTTTTCAAAATGAAAGAAGTGATCTGCTGTACCTGAGCTGACAAGGCTGGGTGAGGTTAGTTCAAATGGATGGAAAACCAGCAGGAGCCTCGGCTGTTGTTCATGAGGGTTCATTGGATGTGGGCTTTTGAAGATACCCGTCCAGGTCCCTACGGGCATCGGACAAAAATGTAGAAATTCTGATATGAAATTATGTTATCGGGTCTGGTTCGGTCACGTCGGCGTTATTTTAGGGAAAAATACTACACCTGCTGTCTGTTCCGGCCAGCTTCCAGCACAGTGCTGGAGTTTACGTGACGACACTGAAGGCAACACGCAGGCTATTTCAGGTGGTGAATGTAACCTAGAGATGGAGGACGAGCAAAATCTGAGGCTCGGGTCGGGTTCAGTCACAAAAAAAAAGCATACCTGTCAGGATCGGGTCGGGCTAGGACAAAAATATGTGGCCCAAACAGCTCTCCAACTGAGAGTAGGCAAGTTTGTATTAATTCAGTATTCAATGTGTTTGAATTTGACCGTTTCATGCCAAAAAAAAAAAGAAAAAAAAAACCTAGTTCAATCAGATTTCTGTTCTTGTCAGTGTGGAGTGAAATTTCCATTACTGGGCATTATAAAATTGTTTTTAAATAGTTTGACAGTATATTTTTTCTTGAAGAGTTGATGATGGATGAGTTTTTGACTGCCTGTATTACAACAGGCTGGTGGAGAGACACACCACAGTGATGACTCACACATTTCACTGTTGAAAAATGCACGCAATATTGCTTAATGTGGCTTTAATATTTGCTTATAAGATAAATAGGGAAAGTGACAGCGGCAGTGACAAACTGCTGATTCACAAACCGTGGAGCAGATGGGGATAAATAAAGTTGCTCGTAGCAGTAAGAGATACATAGATAGATGAACTTTATTGATCCCAAATTGTGAAATTCTTGTGTTGCAGCAGCAGGCTGTCCACACGTCGCCCAGGAGCAATAACAGAGTAAACAAAATCTAACTCTCAGCACTAGAACAGAGAAATATATATCTCTGGAAAAATAAACAGATCAAGGAAAAAAACTAAATAAAGTAGATTGACACAAAGAATATGAGAAAAAAAATAATACCATATAAGTATGACAGCATATTAGGGCCATTGTAGAGAGAAAAAAAAATACGGAGCTGGGGAGTGGGGTGATATTCACAAAAAAAAAAAAAAAAAAAATCAGAATTTCTGAGATTAAAGTGGTAAAATTACTTGAAAAAAAATGTATGAGGAAAAACTACCTTGAAAATCGGGTCGATAAACTATCTTAAAAACCTGAAAAATTTTACCTCCTACAATGACTCTAATATGCAGCTGTATATAAGGGTATTTAAAAAAAAAAAAAAAAAAAATGTATTATTTTTTTTATAATTTCCATGTGGCGGTCACTGATGCCCGGGGTGTGTCCAGTGGTCACAGATTCATTCAACATTCATTCAAGTTGGGCATGTTTTTCCCCATCTACAGTTTTTAATCTTAAAAAACAACAAACGCAAAATTAAAGAAATGAAGAGATTTCCGTTCAGATGGTTAAAAAATACTTTTCAAAATAAATGCCCATGGGATTCAAAGGGTTAAAGGACAGTGTTTTCTCTCTCAGTGTAATTCCAGCTGATTTTACATGCATGTGCTGCAACAAAATATTTTTTTTAACCAGTTTTGCCCAAACCTCTCTGGCTGCCGTACTTCAGTTCCAAACGGAGCAGAAAACAGCCTCGGGGACGCCGGCGTAGCAGCCCCGTCTCGATCCTTCAACACTGCAATAACGCTGTCACGGCGCCACGTCGAGCCGCCGCTCGCCGACACGCACATCAAAGCGTGTTGAGTGACATGTCAATCTAAAACGAATGCACTGCAATAGGCCGTATGCAAATGAGCTCACTTGCTGATGTAAGGGATCGCCTTTTCCCTAAAAGTTGCTGAAAAACAACAAGGGGAGGTTGTGGTGCACTTTTTATAAAATCACCACAAAGAAATGCCCTTTCTGTCACTTTAAACATATAAATTTCACCTATTTGACTATACAGCAGACAGTGGCTGTTTTGCAAAAAAAAAAAAAAAAAAAAGTAGAGCAAAATTTCTAATATTACATGCCATTTAACCCTCCTATCATGTTTGTGGTCAGTTGGACCCCAGCCAGTGTTTAATGTCTCTAAATAAATGATTAACATGATTTTTTTTTTTTTTTTTTGCTTCATATTTAATGAGTTTTCTTAATGTAATGGGTACTACTGGGTAAACATGATCTCCACCTGGCCACCTGGGAGATGAATATCATGTTTTGTTTGAATGTAAAAATTTAACCTTGTCCGAGAACAGAAATAAGTACTTGCCTAAATATTTTTTAAACCGCCCATCTATGTTTAAATGTATAGTTTTATTGAAGACTGATAATTTACAAACAATATGTAAACTGGGTGCTTTCTTGAATAAGGTTTTGCCACTCTTTAAATGATCAAGTGCAGGCTTGTTTTTTCTGTTTATTTCGACCTGTGATGACTCATTATGACTGTTCATCATTTATTTTCTGTTTTGTCTTGTTTGTACTCCATACCACAATTCGTGGTGAAGAGTTAATAAATATGACTATGACTATGACTATGAAATTCACAATGATATGTTTTCAATGTCCTGTGCACACTTTGTAACGCATCGGTTATAAATAACAAAAATCTGTACTTAGAAATAATATAAAGCCATTAAAACACCAAAAATTAATATTTCTTTCCAATTTTAGGTCAATCAGTGAGATTTTATGGTGATTTGCATATTTTTCTATAGTGGCGTAATAGGAATACTGGATGTATAAGTGGGTGTGGGGTTATGTTTTATTTAAAGAGCTATTTAAGTCGTCAGCAAAGAAACATAAAGTACCTGACACATAAACTTTGGTAACAATTTTAGTTATAATAATTTTGTGGAGGTTTCAACTGCTGGGGTCAAATCGGGCCCAAACATAAAAGATGTTGGTAAATTTAAACATAACAGGAGGGTTAAACATGACACTCGTGTGAAATGTCATCAAAATGTTGCACAAGAATCCACTGCGGGATCCAGTCGGCAGCCAGTGCAACACTGATCAATACTACATTAAATACAGTATGTGCTCAAATAACAGCTTCATATTTTTTCATATCAGCGCGTGAACCAGTGTCTGGACCACATCAGATTTTCAATAAAAGGACAATATCGGCCCCATAATCGGTCTAACCCTATTTGCGCTCTCACTGCAGCGTAAGCAAATGCATTTTATCAAGGTTATCTTCCTTGAGGGGGTCCAGCACATAAAACTGCGTTATTGATGGCTCACATTATTGGATCAGTAATAATAATAACGCTCCAGCGGCAAGACCGAGTCTGAAGTGAAATCGACTTGTTGAATCTCGTCATAACTCGGCAGTTGGCAGAACGAACAGAGGGAAGATACACAGCAAGATGTCATATCTATTCCATTTTGTGCAACAGGGCCGAGGCTCACCGGATATCTGAAAATCCCTTCCCAAACATTCATTTCCAAGAAAATCAGCCACGGAGCCACAAACAGGGGAATAAGAGAGATAATGTGATGCACGGTGCCGTCCTGGGCTCACTGAGGAGACGGCTGCGAGTCCCTGAAACCATCTCGGCGATCAGTGTGTGTCCCCCGCCAACAGAGGGGGGAGGGGGGGCTGAAGATGTTAGGAGGGAGGGGGGTTTGGCTGAAGACGTTAGGAAGGAGGTGGAGGAGGAGGAGGTGAAGACATTAGGAGGGAGGGGCGGTTGTAGATGTGAAAGGCGGAGGCGACTGAAGAGGTAAGAGGGCGCAGCTGAGGATGTTAGGAGGGGGTGGTTGAGGATGTTAGGAAGGAGGGGGGCGGGTGAAGATGTGTGTGTGTGTGGGGGGGGGGGGGGGGGGGGGGGGTTGAAGATGCTGGGGTGGGGGTGGTTGTAGACATTAGACGGGGGTGGGATGGAGCGGGTTAGGGAGGCTGGAAGGCAGAGAATATGGCCCTGACAAACAAACATTATGTGTGTGTGTGTGTGCGTGCAAGTGTGTGTGTGTGTGTGTGTGTGTGTGTGTGTGTGTACGTGCGTGTGCGTATCTGTGTGTGTGTGTGTGTGTGTGTGTGTGTGTGTGTGTGAGAGAGAATCGTGGGGTGGGGGTCTAGAGGTGGGGGTGGGGGGCAGGGGGTGTTTTTAACATGTAAAGCACTTTGTGCTATATCTCATGTATGAAAAGTGCTCTACAAATAAAGTTTTTATTGACTGATTGACACCATTTGGGGTGGGGGGGTCGGGGGGGTGAAAACACACACACACACACACACACACACACACACACACACAGCAAATGTAGAAATTCTAATACTGTATATATATATCAGCACTAACTGGATCCATTTCCTGTTGAGGCTCCCTGGATATTTTGCAGATTTAAATGATCTTGATGTTTGTTAAGATGTAGCCCTAATGCAGGACGCTCAGGATTTACCTGTACAGAGCACCACAGCGCCCCCTGCTGGACAGAAGTGACACTGCAACACACGAGGAGCGGAAACAAGTCATGTTAGTAACAGCCGCTAGCTGCTAAACCTTTACACACACTAACTAGACTTTCACTCATACTAGCTAATGTTAGTTTCTGATAATACCTAATGTTGGCTACTTATATTAGCTAATGTTAGCCACTCATAACAGCTAACATTAGCTACTTATATTAGTTAAAGTTAGGTACTCTTGTTAGCTAAAGTTAGCTACTCATTATAGCTAACATTAGCTACTTATATTAGTTAAAGTTAGGTACTCTTGATAGCTAAAGTTAGCTACTCATTATAGCTAACATTAGCTACTTGTAATTGCTAAAGTTGGTAACTCATAATTGCTAATGATGCTTTCTCATAATTACTAATATTAGCCACTCATTATAGCTAATGTTAGCTACCCATAATTGCTAATGATAGCTACTTATATTAGCTAAGGTTAGGTACTCCTAATAGCTAAAGTTAGCTACTGATGATATCTACAGTTAGCCACTTATATCTATTGTTGGCTACTCATTATAGCTCACTTTAGCCACTCATTATAGCTAACGTTAGCTACTCATAATTGCTAATCATAGCTACTTATATTAGCTAAAGTTAGCTACTCATAACAGCTGCAGTTAGCAACTTATAATAGCCTACTTAATGTTGGCTACTCCAGAGAATGTCTAATACAGGAAGAAGTGCCACTCTCGTCTAACTTCCGGGTCTCGGAAACACGTCTCTGTCCGTGTGAGGGCGCTGGCGGGTGAGTGCAGAATGAATGGGAGTCTATGGGGCTACACCCCTAAAAATCCACTTTTCTCTGGAAATAATTTTTTGTCCAGTAATTTGAATACTGTTTTCAAAAGTGGGGGCTAAAAAAATACACTCAGCTGAATATTGGATTTTTTAAGTTCACCTATCTGTTCTAAAAAGCCGTTCAAAAAGTGTGATGACGTCACACATTGAGAGGTGCTGCTTTATGGCGATTTCCAGAGCCCGTCTCCGGAGAGCAGACGGAGACACTGCAGAGAGCCCGTCTGTGCTATATTAGACATTCTCTGTACACACAAATATCAACTTTGATGGAAAAGTCCTCCTTAAGAGTGGTGTTTCCCGTTTCTCTTGGTCTTCGGGTGCCATCAAGTGGGATCCCTCGTCGTAAACAGCCGCAGTCCGTCACTGACCAATCAGCATTCATTAGCAAATGCTAGCGTGTTATGGCCAACAACAGCCCAAACTGTAGGAAACTGAAAGGATATAAGTTCTCGCTAATTTCACTTTTAACCTATAATCCATACTGGACTTTCAGAAACTACAACAGTATTTGCGATTTTTCAACCATAAACAGGAGTAAGAGACAAATTTAGCCGTTTAGCTCCATAGAGCCCCATTCATTCTGCACTCGCCCGTGATCACCCCCAGTGGATTACGGTGGAACTGCAACCAAGTTTGATACAATGGGGGTTAATGGAGAGTGGCAAGGCTCGCCGTAGACGGGCTCTGCCTACTCATTATAGCAAACATTAGCTACTCACAATTGTTAAAGTTGGATGCTAATAGCCAATGTGCGCTACCCATAATAGCTAACATTGGCTACTCATTACTGCTAACACAAGTTACTCATAATGGCTGTAGTTAGCAACTTTTAATAGTTAAAGTTGGCTACTAACAGCTGATGTTAGCTGCTCATAATAGTACACGTCTTTTTAAAGTAACTAAATAAAAATAACAGCTAACTAACTTTTGAAAAAAATTATATGGATATCCCCGTGCTGCTCTGACTGCCTCACTTTGGACGACCAGGAGGCCAATTTTTTCTTTTTTTCCTAGGATGGCGAAGACATTTGAGTGCTCATTTTGGCTTGTTGGGTAAGGTCACAGTTAGGAGTTAGGCTTACGGTTAAAGGTTAAGGTTAAAGGTTAAGGTTAGGCATTAAATGGTTAGGGCTAAGATTAGGAAAATAGAATGAATGTACGTCAGTGAGGTCATGACTTCACCATCCTAGGAGAAAATAAAGCGTCCAGTACAGAGAGACGGCAGGCTGGATGAACGGCCTTTTGGCAAGTCCTCCGCCTCCCACCGCCTCTCTGCCCAAAGTGTAATCTTTGCACCCGCAGTGTGTGTGTGTGTGTGTGTGTGTGTGTGTGACTTGTTCTCGTGCCAAAGTCCACATTGTGTCTAAATGGAAAGGATAATGCAGCACCGATAGCATCTGTTTCAGTCCATTAATCAACTCCGTGTGCAGGGAGGTAAACACTTTAACGCTCTCTCTGACCTTGGGCGGCGCTCTCATAAAGGCCGATTTGTAATCTGATGATGTATTCTGGGTCGGAGGTTTTCAAACTCTGCGCCGCGGCACGCCGGGATGCTCGGAGGCCAGGTCGAGCGTACCGGACGTTTGAATCCTGCGGAGCGTTTCGGTCAGAGCCTCTTCACGGACCGGAGCCGCCGTCGGTTCGTCTGTAAACAAAAGGCGGAGAAAAACGTCCCCGGCTTTGACCCGCCGCCGCGGAGACAAGTCGACCTGACCTGCTGCGTGTTCCGTGTGACCCGAAACCTGAGTCGAACTTGTAAACACCACGGTAACCATGGCAACCGCCTCCCGCATCCCCGCCGGCGTGCATCACCTGCGAGTCAGAGCTTTTAGCGGGGAAACTGGAGGGTCCTGAGCCCAGTGTGACTTTGGTGGATCAGGAGAAGTGACCCGACTGCTCGTTATCAGAGTTTTAATTCCTAACTGTGGGACTGTGATGCACGCCATCGGCCTTACACACAGAGAAGGAAGAAAGAAAGAAAAAGAAATTCAAAGAAAAATGCTCAACTCAAACTCAGTTGAATGAACTGCTGACTTTCCAGGGAATGCACTAATAAAAATTCAAAAAGTATAATCAGAATCAGAAATACTTTATTGATCCCAAAGGGGAAATTGGATCAGTTGCAGTTTTTTAAATTCTCAAATAAGTAATAAACAAATAAGAACTAGAAAAGAAACATATGTGCATTAGAAATGTGTTTAACAACATGGTTTATGTGAAAATATGCGCATTAATGCAAAAATAATACTACAACAATACATGCAGAAATAATAAACTGAAAAATACTGCACATTAGTAAGTTTAACTAAAGTTTGAGTTGCCTAACCCTTTACTGAAATGTTTTTGCTAACATAGGTGAACATTTTTATGTGACAAAATTTAAAATCTTGAATGCAATGAATGTTTTTGTCATCTCGTCTATTTGTGGTGGAGGAATGTCATTTTTACATTTTGCTTGATCGTATCAACACGTCACGAAAACACGGCCTTTTGAAGTTGACGCCCGTTCCACGAAACTTCAGGAAACTGTGTTTGCATGAAAATATGACAAAATGTTTTTTCTTTTTCTTTTTCAATCTAACCCATAGTGACTGACACAGCGTGACCGTGTGGGAATCAGCTCTCGTCTGCGCTCTCAGCGATACACTGAAAAAGTTGTTACTGAGGCAAAAAGGTGTTTGGTGACACAGCTGCGCCTGGGACTTGTGGCAAAACTCTCAAATTTCCCTCTCCAGTGCACAGGCACACAGCGGCGGGGGAGAAAGTAATGAAAAATATGCGTCGGGCTCCATGTGGACGGAGTTCAGCCGACCGGATGTGGATGATATCGCCGGGTTTCGCTCCATCCGTCATGCATGCATGCTCTCTATTTATAGGTGAACGAAAGAGGGTGGCTTCCAGTTCCGCTTTTCATTCCCCGCGTCGCTCCCGGCCGTCTTTACAACTCAGATCACAAGTCCCTTCCGGCGGCCCCTCCGCTGGGGGACACGGGCCCCCGGCAGGAGCGAGAGGAACGACTTGGAAATATGCAACCTTCTGCACTGAACCCTGAGCCGCCGAGGCGCTGGAGTG
This sequence comes from Myripristis murdjan, assembly GCF_902150065.1. Lineage (NCBI taxonomy): Eukaryota > Metazoa > Chordata > Actinopteri > Holocentriformes > Holocentridae > Myripristis > Myripristis murdjan. The sequence goes on from NC_043984.1 coordinate 34,970,973, forward strand.
ATAAATGATCCAGCAATATCACCGAGGTTCAAATCATATTCTTCGCCCCTCTTCGCCTCTGCCATGTAGCCGGCTGCAGGAGGAATTACCTCTCCTTGAGTACACAAAGTCACCGGGAGGCTCCCCTGACGAATCACTGATAATGACATTTCTCTGTAAATATGTACCTGTACGCTCGGGCTCCTAACCCCGGGCCGGCCCGCCACAGAGACACTCCAGGCCCCCCCCCCCCCCCCCCCCCCCCGGCCCGTCCCCCGTCCCCCGTCAGCTCCTCAGAGGCTTCACATCAGCAAACGATGCCGTCTGAAGATGAGCAGCTGATCCACAGCACGTCTGAGCTCCTGCCGGTGAGGAGCAGCTTGCAGCGGGACACCAGGCGCAGGCTCACTGTTTACCAGGATCATATGAACTCTGGTTCTCCTTGCACCGGCCTCCAGGGTTTTTTTTTTTTTTTTTTTTTAATTTCTGACAGTATTTCAATCATCAGACTGAATTCAAGCTGGGGTAGGCAGTTTTTTTTTTTTTTTTTTTTTTTTTTTTTTTTTTTTATTTAGGGCAAAAATCCACAATAACCTTTCAGCATTTTGTAACTCAAGATGTGAGAGAAAACAATCAATCAATCAATCAATCAAATTGTATTTATATAGCACCTTTCAAACAAATACATGATATTCACAGTGCTTTACATCTTGATTGACAAATAAGCATAAAATAATAAGTAAAAGGACTAGGAGACCAATGCACACTCATAAAATATGGTTAATTAAAAAAATAAAAGATCAAGAATTAAAGAAAATAAAAATAATCAGACAAGAGAGTGAATAAAAAGATTTAAAACAATAAAAACAAAGGAATAAAAAAACTCAAGAATAAGATACTGAATAACATATAAAAACAATAAAATAAAATGTAGAATATATAGAAAAATTCAGTAAAATAACAATAAAATAAATACAGATAAAAATAATAAATAGAGTACCTATAAAACTATAAAATTATAAGACTTCTACAAGACTACTACAAGACTCCTGCACCTCCTTTTGGCTCCATGTTCACTTTTTAGAAAATCTAGCCCATGACGGGACACTTCAGCCAGTAATGGCTCAATTCAGAGGGAGTGTGTGTGTGTGTGTGTGTGTGTGTGTGACCAATTAGTGTCCGCCCCGCCCCGCTGGTTGTTTGTTTTCCTATTATTAATTAATTTTATAAAAAATAAAATAAAAATTCTCAGCATATCTACATTACATAAATATTATTAACATGAACATCTGTATACACTAGGTCAGAATTTATTTATTGTGTATTTTTATGTGTATTTTCATATGTATTTTTTTTTTTTTAAATCACTGTGTTCTTTATTAGCTTTTGCAGTTGTTGTATGTGCCTCAGGTGGCCGTTATGTTTGGTGAAATATTTTCTTGGTGTGCTGCATGCAGCACTTTGACTTTGTGACCTCTGTCTGTGAAAATCACCGTTCAAATGACTTTTACTGGCTGACTGAAGGAGCGGTGAGTTTTCTGCTGAACGTCTGTGTTGATGTCAGACCCGGTGAACAAAAGCAACACCTTCCTCACCGCCGCCACTCTGCAGCCTCGTCCTCCTCGTCCTCCTCGCTCGGGCGTCTCTGCTCGGGGCGGCGAGGCCTGAGACGGCGGCAGATAAGGAGCGGCGCCTCTCCTCAACACTTTGGCCGTCTCAGCACTTCTGCAGAGATAGAGGACTTAACGTGTCAGATTGGGATTAGAGTTCACCCAGCTTAAATAAAGGGGGGAACAAAACGCATGATTCAAGCTCACATGGCTTTAATTATGATAAAAAAAAGTGCGTTTCAAGTGTCAATCTAATTCTGCGCTGCACAAATGGAGGAGGTTGATGAGGAAGTGTCCTGGCGTCACCTCTGGCGCAGAGAGAGGCGGCGGAAAGTCAGCGAGTGAGAGCTCACCTCGCCGCTGCTCACAATAGTGTGATTACTCCGCCTAGCTCTCAATCACAGCCGGCTAATTTAAGGTTTTCAGATAAGAGATATGCAAGAAATACATTCATATTCAGGTGCTCAACTCTTATTGTGGCGGGGAAAATACTTGCAGCGAACCCCCCCCTTCCCCTCCACCACCGTTTTGGGTCCACAAGGAGATCATTGGTTTGTCTCACAGTTTCACATTTTTATTAAAGGAGAACTTGCATTTAAATCAAATAAATTTAATCATTTGTAGAGCAAATGAGCCAAAAGGGCAGCTTCAAAAAATGTTTCACATGTGGAAATGTGGAAAGGCAACAGGCAAAATAGTAATAATCAGTTATTAAGACAAAATGATGTTTATTTATGATGGGGTTTTTTTATTATTGATGTTTTTATTTGCACTGTGGTCACTGAGCAACAATTTTGTTCTCTTGTGTATGCAAATGCACAGTGAAAATGACAATAAAAATCTTGAATTAAGACAAAAATCTGAAAATACACATATTGCATCTAGACAGCATGGAGATGTTGATCATTTGTTTTTAACAATGATTGATTTGCTCCATAAGTGAAAAACTGATGTTTAAAAATGCCATTTTTGCATTGACTCCAATTGTTCACATGAGAGCAAATCTGAAATTTGCCACACATCATTTACCATGACTCCGAAATTGAAGATTTATTTACCAAGAATTTGCAAGTATATGTTTATAGTACAGTTTACAGTCAAACATTTTGATGCACTGCAGGCTCAATGTTTGATAAATCAAAAATCTGTGTGGATCGTTTGTCTGAAGATGCTCTGTAGCAAGTTTGGTGACATTTGAGCAAAAATTGTTGGAGGTGATAGGTTTAATAAGTTTTACAGTTTTTTTTTTTTTAAAGTGCTGATTTCATAATTTGCAAGAGGTTTAAGCGCACAAAAGTTTCTTCAGTATTGGGGCTGCATTTTGGTGAAAGTTGCAAAGCTGTAGCACATACGGTTGATTTGTTATGAATTTTCAAAGTTTTGAACTTTAGAGGCTTGCTATAGCGCCACCATCAGGACTATTGGCTTGAGTTTGCATCTGAGGTAATCTGGTATGGGACTGGACCTTTGTGCAAAGTTTCGTGATTTTTCACGCATGGGAAGTAGGAGTTCCTTGGAAGAAAGAAAGAAAGAAGTTTAAACATTTCAGAAAAAACCCGAGAGCAGGTCAGGATCCTCACCTCTGAGCAGCAGCTTGACTTTTCCATACGTCCAAAATGTAAAGCACAAACATTTTGTTTGTCATTAGAGTTATGTTTCTGAATGTTTCAACACAAACGGTGATTCTTGAAGCTCCGTCTCTGAAGCCGTGAAAACGCTGGGAGGCTTTTACCACGAGAGTCAGACTGAACACACACTCTCTGCTTTACACTCAGTTTGTCATTTTATAACACATTATATACATTATATTGCTGCACTTTTGTCAATCATCTTTCCACATTTGGACACGTGAAAACACTTTTACATAAATAATGAGTTCACTCACAAATCAGAGCTCGAGCCACAGGGAAACATTTGGTTTGGACAAGAATGAAGGCCAGAGGACAGAGAGGAAGAGGAGGAGGAAGAGTGGAGAAGAAGAGGAGATAAAGAAATAAGATGAAGTCGAGATTCTGTCCAGTTTTTGGTCTTTTTTTTCTAGTACAAGTGTTTTTCTTTTCTTCAGCAGTGATTTTGATGTTTGAGGAGTTACAGTCGTACATTTTGGAAAAAAAAAAGAAAAAAAACTTTCCTCTTATTTGTACTGATAGTGTGTTATGTTCAGAATACACATCCATTTGAATACCTGTGTGTGTGTGTGTGTGTGTGTGTGTGTGTGTGTGTGTGTGTGTGTGTGTGTTTACTATGTGTATGATAAAACCTTATTTCACCCTGCTGCCCTGTGGAGAGAAAAAGCAAAAGCCACGAGTGTTTGTCATCTCTCCTCTCCGTGTGCAGTTTGTGCTTCTTGTTGTTTATTCAGATGATGGAGTGTGTGTGTCGTACACTCTCTAAAAACACATGTTTTTACAGTATTTCTCAATCGCTAAAACACTAAACCCTCTTGTCTGAACCAAATTCACAGTGCTCTGAACCCATTTATGGAATCAGTCATCCTTTTGGCAGAACCTTAAGCACTTTTCGCAGAGTTAGACACAACTTACATACACATTTTCTCACTGTTATGCACTTGTGTTGCATAATTGTGAGCACAGGTGGCAAAAGTCAAACACAAGTAAAGCACTGGTGTCACTGGTTGAACACAACAACTCAAAACTGATCACACTTGTGGCTCATGATGTGAGGGAACATATATAAGCCAGTTCAGAGAGCACTGCTATGTGAGGCACTACAATGGATAATAATCTGAGAGGAGGAGTTTGTGTGAGAGGAGGTCGAGGAGGTCGAGGAGGTCGAGGTGGTCGAGGAGGTCGAGGAGGTCGAAGTGGTCAGTGAAGACAAAGAACAGTAATATCTGATGAAATGAGAGCTACTGTGATTGACCATGTTCTTGTCCATAGTATGAGCATGAGGGAGGCTGGACAAAGGGTCCAACCAAACATCAGCAGATTCACTGTGTCCACCATAATCCAAAGATTTAGAGAAGAGAACAGGTAATTACCTTTTTTGACATTATACTATGTAAATGTTGACAGCAATTACTGTATGACTATACTATATACTGTATACTATATACTGTAAATATATGTTTCAGTACATCACTGTGCCAGTGTACTGTAATATTGTAATGGAGGGTTAGGCTAACTGTTTGTAGGCCTGTATTCCATGTATATTTTTGTAACTGCATGTTCTCTTTTTGTAGAATTGAAAGACTACCACGTGGGGGTGGGAGGACAGGTAAGTTCTCCCCACACCAAGAGACCCTAATTGTCGATATGGTCCGTGAGAACAACACCATTAAACTGCGTGAAATTCAGCAGAAGATCATTGAGGACCATGTAAATTTTGAGGGTATCAACAGTGTCAGTCTCTCTACTGTTGATCGTGTCCTCAAGCGCAACAGACTGCGCATGAAACAGCTGTACAGAGTGCCCTTTGATCGCAACTCAGACAGAGTCAAAGAGCAAAGGTTCCAGTATGTACAGGTTGGTATATATCCAGACACATTCAATGTTGATTGCTGTAAGTAGTGATTTACTGTAGTGGCCTAAATCACTTTTTCTGTATCACTTACAAAACCATATATATTTCTACAGAGAGTTTTTCAACTGGATGCAATGGAAAGACCCCATGAATACATCTACATGGATGAAGCTGGGTTTAGTCTCACCAAAAGGAGAAGGAGGGGCCGTAGCGTGATTGGCCAACGGGCCATTGTTGGTGTCCCTGGGCAGCGTGGTGGCAATGTCACATTGTGTGCTGCCATCAGCAATCATGGGGTTGTCCACCGTCATGCCAACCTGGGGCCCTACAACACTCACCAGCTCCTTATTTTCCTCAATCACATGCGAGATGCTCTGTTCGGGCAGCAGGATGAGCATCCCATCTATGTTGTTGTTTGGGACAATGTGAGTTTTCACAGAGCCCTCCGTGTTAGAGAGTGGTTCAATATGAACCAAGGTTTTATCAATCTTTTCCTTCCACCATACTCCCCTTTCCTGAACCCCATTGAAGAATTCTTCTCCTCATGGCGGTGGAAGGTATATGACCGCCAACCTTACACCAGGGTAAATCTCCTGCAAGCTATGGAACTAGCCTGTGGTGACACAGGTGTGGAGGCATGTGTGGTATATCCAAAATATATGCTTATGGTCAGTGGAGTTTGATAGTAAAACTGATGTTAACATATTGCTTCAGTAATTTTTGAGCACTTTATTTTTTTGCTAATTTTTAATTTATTATTTCCATGTTATGGGTTACATGCAAATATTAATATTAATGCCATAATTGTTTGGAGATGACATGAGCAGATCGCAGGGAAACAGGGAGGGCGGAACCAAAGTTAGTTCACGTTGCGCCCAGGTGATTACAGGTGATGGACTCCGACGGTCCCTCCCTCAGAACATGTTGGCACGCAACACGAGTGGTTCATCTCTCTCTCTCTCTCCTGTGACATTTACCTGCATTTTTCAGGTTAGTACGCCGTGACAACCACAAAATGACTACCTCTAAGGGTAACATATTTTAGCATTAGCAGCATGCTTTTATTGATCTGTATCAGTGAGTAAGGGTGAGTTTGATGCGGGATGGGATCTCCGCTGTAGTGGACGGAGCCGCTTGGCGGGAGTCTCCGTAAAATGGCGTCTGGCTGTTGTTGTAAGCGGAGCTCATGCATTGTGTGTAGCCATTGTTTTTTTCATGTATTTTCCCCTTTTGGGCCCTGCACACCTGACAAATATTGTAGAAATAGGTTGTTTTGTTGGGAATTAATATTATATGGTGTTTGTTTACCATAGGAGTATTATAGAAATTACTCGAAAATTGATGTGTGTTTTTGAATGCTGTTTTCTGTTCGGATAGCTACAGTTTAATGTGTAGATCCGTATTTTCATTTTGTTAAAAGGTGCTAGTTATATTTTAGGTGAGTTTATAAACATTCCCTATGTAAAAGGTCTGCTGTTTACATTGATACCAGTCTGCACTATTTTAAATAGCTTTCAGAGAAATTTGGTATGTCAAATGTGATTCTTGACTTAAACACTATGTATATAATTGTAGCCATGGTAACAGCACAGACGCTGAAATAATGCTTTTGGAGAAAGTAAAACATATGAATCCTTTTGATTCATCTATTTATTTTGGATTTATTTTGAGTTTTATAATGAATGTGGAACTACCTGTGATATGATGTGGAATGAAATACACTGTATTTCTTGAATTTATTTAGGGACAGGTGAGGACCAATGGACACTGATACAGAGACTTACACTCAGGGAAAGAATGTTTGTTTTATTGTGAAAATTGCAAAGTAAAAAGAACATGTTGGCACGCAACACGAGTGGTTCATCTCTCTCTCTCTCTCCTGTGACATTTACCTGCATTTTTCAGGTGTGAGGAGGAAAGGACCACTCTTCATTTTGTTATTTGGGTCACTCAGTGTTAGAGACCGGTAACAAACTGTGGGGGCTCGTCCGGGATCTTTCCTCTTTCCAACCATGGGAGGATAGATCCAGTGATACCAGAACCATAAGACCGAGGTGCTGAGACGCTGCTACAGCCCAGGAGCCAGTCGGTGGGTGTCCAAAGAAAGGGAAGAAGGATCTTCACTTCGTCAGGGAGCCGCACTGCTGAGTCAAGGGGTCCGAGCACGCCAACAGCCGCGGAGTCGCCTCGCTTAATCCAGGAGTCAGCACTCATTTGTTTCCAGGGGACAAAGACACTTGCATCATGGGAACTCAACGCAAAGAACTGGTATGGAACATCAAGAAAGGTTTGTTCAAACTCTCAAGTACTGACATTTACCAGGTTGCCAAGGATATTGCAGCTAACAACAATGACAAGATCCAGCTGGACCAAAGTGATGAAGAGGGCTGTCTTGACTATGTGTTCTCATACATGCAGTCAGGGGCTTTGTTACAGTTAGAGGATGAAGGTATGAGTCTGTTACTTATGTTGAATGATTTGGTATCTAAGCTTGTCTGTGCAGATAGAGGTGTTTCAGTTGGTGTGCCAGTAGAAATGTTGATTGATGTCACACACACTACACCCAGTCCCACCTCACCTGCTGTTACTGGAAAACACATATCTCAACAACATCCTTACTCAGACACACATGCTCACACAACCACACAGTCAGTGGGAGAGCTGAGAAAAGTGTACGAAGAGTTGGGTGAACAACTAAAACGATGTGAAGCTGTCACCGGCTCACCAGCCACTGCCTTTACCTACCAAAGTGAGTCGACACCACACCAAATGCCACAGATGGCATCCGAGAGACTGCTTCCCCTGAGAGACTTTCCTTATTTCCAACGCCGAGAATTTAAAGTGCATGGGGGCCAGATTGGAGACCAGGGTTCTGAAATGGGTTATAACAGTATTGTTAAACAAATTGATGAGGGAGTCAGTGAGGGTTTTACAGAGGCAGAAATAGTCCGGGGTGTGTTGAGAGTAATTAAACCAGGCACTTTCAAGGATATGCTCTTGAACAAAGATGAGATAACCATTCCTGAACTCAAGGGCTTCCTCAGGTCACACCTAGGGGAGAAGGCAAACACAGAGCTGTTTCAGGAGTTAATGTGTGCAAAACAAACAGAACAGGAGGCACCACAGCAATTCATGTATCGCATGATTGGACTTAAACAAAAACTGCTTTTCCAGTCAAAACAGGCCAATGGAGACATATCATACGATCCAAAAACCATCCAAGAGGTTTTTCTCCACACCATTTACCAGGGCCTTGGAACAAAACACACTGAGCTCCGACAGAGAATGAGGCCGCTGATCTCAAACAGTCAAATAACTGATGAGGAAATTCTCAGTGAAGTAATGAAAATTGTAAATGAAGAAAATGAGCATCAGCGCCGACTCGGCCAAACCCCTCGCCAAAAGTCCACACATGTACACAGTACCAAGGTAGAAACAGGAAATGGACATAGCAATGACAAGCCAAGGGCCGCAGCAGCAGATGATAATTCTCAGGTCATACAACAATTGAGTGCTCAGGTTGAGAACCTAACAAAGATGATGGCCTCTTTAATGGAACAACAGGTGACAAATTCCCACAAGCCTAGTTTGTCAACGCCACTAGCCCAAACACAGTCTCACTACCAATCACGTTCTCCCTCTCAGCCAAACTTCCCAACAAGGGGAAGGACCACTCGCTGCCCGAAATGCACTGAACAAAACCTACAGGAGTGCAGCCACTGTTTTGTATGTGGAGAAACAGGACACCGGGCAGTGGGATGTCTGAGGCGAACCAGGTTTCAGGGAAACGGGATCCGGTCTCTGTCGGGGGACAGCCAGCGACCGGTGTTCAGCCCAAGTCCCAGCCAGCAGTAAGTCCCACCCCCCAACCAGCAAGACCTACCTCTCAGGTCTCAGACACCACCCCTAAACAGTCATCAATACAGCCCGAGCAAAATAAAAAGTCAAATGTACTTACCTGTCAAAATACCCCCAAACAGAGAATACCCCTCATTGGTAAAAAGACTAGACTGAAATGTTTGCTTAATGGTAAGCCCATGGAAGTGTTACTGGACTCAGGCTCACAAGTGAGTATAATTGATAGAGAATGGCATAACACTCACATCCCCCATTATGCTGTGAGACCACTGGAAGAGCTACTTGACTTGCCCCTTGATTTCAAAGGTGTAACTGGCCACGCCATCCCCTATGATGGGTGGGTTGAACTCACTGTGAATTTGGCATGTAGTGATAACCCCAATCTTACCATACCCACTCCATTTTTAGTCAGTCAGACGCCAGTAACTGTGCCTTTAATAGGGTCTAATGTGCTTGAAGAGATCCTCAAAGGAGATGATGAGGAGGCAATCGCCCTAGTTGTCAGCCTTCTCCGCCGTGCACTTAAAGTCAAAGAGGAGCAATTGGTAGCCTTTGTCAATTTCCTCCAGGTCCCATCAAAGACAGATTGTGGGCCGGCCACAGTGAGAGTGGGAAAGGATAACATTTTGATTCCCGCTGGTAAAACAGTACATGTGCACTGCCGGATTCCTCCAAACTTTGATTCTTCTGACCCCCTTGTATTGTATGAACCCACAGAAGAGGGCACTGCCCTAGGACAGTTAAGTGTAGGAGAAGGCCTTTTGGAGATAAATAACAGCCAGTGGCCCCGTATTAAGGTGCCCATCTCTAACCACTCTAGACACGAGGTTATTCTACCAAAGAGAACTGCCCTAGGCACTATTCAGCATATTGATAAGATCCTAGAAACAGATGCAACAGAGTCACAACCAGCTGAGCTGACACAGTTAAAGGTAACGACAGTTGAGGCTAATGGCACTCTCCCCAGTGACTCCACCACTGAGCCCTGGCTACCACCAGTCGACCTCAGCCATCTAAACACTGATCAAAAGCAGATAGTGGAGGAAATGCTCCGCACAGAGTCGGGAGCTTTTGCCCGTGACAGTAATGACATTGGATGTATCCCGTCTTTGCAGATGGAGATAAAGGTCAAGGATGATACTCCAACACAAAAGTCCTATGCATCCATCCCCAAACCCCTTTACAAAGAGGTAAAAGAGTACATTCAGGAGCTGCTAGTAAAAGGCTGGATTGTCAAGTCCCGATCCCCATATGCCGCCCCTGTGATATGTGTGAGGAAAAAAGATGGTTCTTTGCGCCTTTGCATCGACTACAGACTTCTGAACAGTAAAACTGTGCCAGACAGACACCCCCTCCCCCGAATCCAGGATCTCACTGATTCTCTAGGAGGGTATAGTTGGTTCTCAATCCTTGATCAGGGCAAAGCGTACCACCAAGGCTTCATTGCCGAGGGATCCAGGTACCTGACGGCGTTCACCACTCCCTGGGGGCTCTACGAGTGGGTCCGTATCCCCTTCGGGTTATCAAATGTTCCAGCAGCCTTCCAAAGAAGCATGGAGGAAATGCTTGACACGCTGCGGGATGAATGTTGCATCCCCTACCTTGATGATGTACTTTGCTTTTCAAAATCTTTTGATGATCATGTCCAAGTGCTCCGCCGAGTCCTCCAAGCCCTGCAACACCACGGTGTAAAACTGAAACCGGAAAAGTGTGAATTGTTCCGTACAGAGGTCCGCTATGTTGGCCGGTTGGTCTCTGCAGAGGGAGTGAGAGTGGATCCCAAAGATCTGGAGGCAGTGCGAGCACTGAAAGAGAAAACACCCAAGACAGTCGGAGAGGTCAGACAGATGCTGGGATTTCTCAGCTATTACCGCACATTTGTACAGGACTTCTCTCGTATAGCCAAGCCTCTCTATGACCTGCTTCAGTCCCAACCCAGTACTCTGCAGCCCAAAACAACACGAGGGAAACTGAAATGCCCTCAGCTCTCCTCCCGAGCACCGGTGGAGTGGTGTGACAGGCATCAGCAGATACTTGAGCAGTTAATTGAAATGCTTTGTAACCCCCCTGTGCTTGCGTACCCAGACTTTAGTCTCCCCTTTACGCTTCATACAGATGCTTCTCAAAAGGGCCTAGGTGCTGTTCTTTATCAGGCTCAGGGTGGGAAACTTAGAGTAATTGGCTATGGGTCGCGTACACTAACCCCAGCTGAACAGAACTACCATCTTCACAGCGGGAAGTTAGAATTCCTGGCATTAAAGTGGGCAGTATGTGAGAAATTTAGGGATTATTTGTTTTATGCCCCTCATTTCACTGTCTTTACCGATAATAATCCACTGACATACATCCTCAGCTCAGCCAAACTTAATGCTGTGGGCCACCGCTGGGTGGGTCAATTAGCTGATTTCCACTTTGACATAAGATATCGCCCAGGAAAGGCCAACATCGACGCTGACACTTTATCGCGTCTACCCCTTGACATGGACACTTTCATGGAGAGATTCCCTGAGGAGCTGCCGGAGGAGGCAGTAAGTGCTGTGTGGGAAGGAACCCGAAGGGCGCAGCAGGGAGACGTAGCCTGGGTGGCCGCCCTTAACATAGTATCCCAAAGCCAGCCTCACACAGAGCCTTTGCAAACATTCAGTCATGATGAGATCGTAAAAGAACAAAGGATGGACCCTGTAATTGGGAAAGTTATGCAGTTGAAAGGAAATGGCACACAATTAACAGAGGATGACAAGAGGGGAGTGGACACAGCCACAAGGAGACTCTTAAGGGAGTGGAACCGCCTGCAAATAGAGGATGGCCTCCTCTACCGGAAAACAGTAGGGCGAAGACAGTTGGTTCTGCCAGCCACTTACAGACAGCTAGCACTCACTCACTTACATGACCACATGGGCCATGTCGGTGTAGAAAAAGTCTTGAGTCTAGCCAGAGAGAGATTCTATTGGCCCTTTATGAAAAGTGAGATTGAACAGTATATAACCAGAAAGTGCCCTTGCCTGAAACAGAAAAAGCCAGCAATACATGAAAGAGCACCCATGGGCAGTATTACATCCAACTCGCCCCTTGAACTTGTGTGTATTGACTTCCTCCATTTGGAAGCCTCTCGTGGTGGATGGGAGTACATTTTAGTAGTGGTTGATCACTTCACAAGGTTTGCACAAGCCTATCCCACCCGAAACAAAGAGGGCAAGACAGCTGCTGACCGGCTCTTTAATGATTTTATCCCCAGGTTCGGCTATCCCACCAAATTGCACCACGACCAAGGCAGGGAATTTGAAAATGAATTGTTCAGATCACTCAGACAGTTGGCAGGCGTTGGTCACTCAAGGACCTCCCCCTACCATCCTCAGTGTAACCCTGTGGAGCGACTGAATCGCACTCTTTTGCAAATGCTACGGACCCTAGGAGAAAAGGAAAAGGAAAACTGGAAGGACCACTTACCTCATGTGCTTCACGCCTATAATTGCACAAAACATGAATCCACAGGTTTCTCCCCGTATTACTTGATGTATGGCCGTCACCCACATCTCCCCATTGACCTTCTCTTTGGCCTCATATCTGACAAAGGAACTGAAACTCCAAGAGGCTATGCTGAAAAATGGGCAGGCAAGATGATGGAGGCATATCGAATAGCAAATGCAAACAGCCAACAGTCCAGTGCTAAAGGAAAAGCTCAATATGACAAGAGGAGCAGGGGTGTAACTTTAGAGCCTGGTGACAGAGTCTTAGTGCGTAATGTCAAAGAAAGAGGGGGGCCTGGTAAGCTCAGACCATACTGGGAGTCGACCATCTATGTTGTAAGAGAGCAGGTGGGAGATAACCCTGTCTATAGGGTAAGTCCAGAGGCAGGAGGCCGCCCCGTGCGCACTTTGCACCGAAACCTGTTGTTGCAAGTGAATGACTTACCAATAGAAACACCTCAGAGCCCAGTTACTAACGCACCCAAGTCACGCAAGAGAGTCAGGGAGTCCTCAGTAATCCCACAAGTTACAGAGCAGAGACTAAACTCAGATACCAGTGACTCTGAAGAGGAAGGTGTGCCTCATTACTGGCTGCGGATACCTGTGGGCAGGAAGGACAGAAACTTACCAGATCACAGCGTCGCCCACAACTTGCAAAACGGACCGGCACAGGGTGAGATCCGCCCAAAAGAGAGAAACAATGCTGGACTGGAACAGGAGATGGAAATTGTGGTGGATGAGGAACCAGGAATACACAGTGAGGATGAGTATGAAATTGGTCAGTATCAGCCTGACAGGGATCAGTCTCAGTCCAACAACGGTCAGGAAGCTCTCCAAATGGTTCACTCAGAGGAGGATCTCCCAAAATCTCATGTTGAACCCCAAATCCCACTAAGACAGTCAACCAGGGAAAGACGGCCTAATTATGTCTTCACATACCCATCCCTTGGCCAACCAGCCTATGAGCTACGCCCCACCGTGAATACAGTTGAAGTCCATCCTCTCCAGTATAATCAGTGGTTTTACCCCCATCTCTATCCTCATCCTTCCCAGCCGCCATCCTTTGTCCCATACCTGTACCCACTGATCCAGTGTTTCTGAGCAACAGGGAAGACTTTTACACATACCTCCGCATGGAGAAGAGACTGTTAACACAAATACACATACATATGGAAGCCGTTCTCATGTACATTTCATACCTATATTGAACACACATGGTTTATGTGAAATCTGAACGTCAGTGGGATTGAATTGTTGTTTTGTTTGTTGATTGTTTTGATCAGGTGTCAGGAGCCACTTCTGTTTCTTGGGGAGTGTGTGGTATATCCAAAATATATGCTTATGGTCAGTGGAGTTTGATAGTAAAACTGATGTTAACATATTGCTTCAGTAATTTTTGAGCACTTTATTTTTTTGCTAATTTTTAATTTATTATTTCCATGTTATGGGTTACATGCAAATATTAATATTAATGCCATAATTGTTTGGAGATGACATGAGCAGATCGCAGGGAAACAGGGAGGGCGGAACCAAAGTTAGTTCACGTTGCGCCCAGGTGATTACAGGTGATGGACTCCGACGGTCCCTCCCTCAGAACATGTTGGCACGCAACACGAGTGGTTCATCTCTCTCTCTCTCTCCTGTGACATTTACCTGCATTTTTCAGGTTAGTACGCCGTGACAACCACAAAATGACTACCTCTAAGGGTAACATATTTTAGCATTAGCAGCATGCTTTTATTGATCTGTATCAGTGAGTAAGGGTGAGTTTGATGCGGGATGGGATCTCCGCTGTAGTGGACGGAGCCGCTTGGCGGGAGTCTCCGTAAAATGGCGTCTGGCTGTTGTTGTAAGCGGAGCTCATGCATTGTGTGTAGCCATTGTTTTTTTCATGTATTTTCCCCTTTTGGGCCCTGCACACCTGACAAATATTGTAGAAATAGGTTGTTTTGTTGGGAATTAATATTATATGGTGTTTGTTTACCATAGGAGTATTATAGAAATTACTCGAAAATTGATGTGTGTTTTTGAATGCTGTTTTCTGTTCGGATAGCTACAGTTTAATGTGTAGATCCGTATTTTCATTTTGTTAAAAGGTGCTAGTTATATTTTAGGTGAGTTTATAAACATTCCCTATGTAAAAGGTCTGCTGTTTACATTGATTCCAGTCTGCACTATTTTAAATAGCTTTCAGAGAAATTTGGTATGTCAAATGTGATTCTTGACTTAAACACTATGTATATAATTGTAGCCATGGTAACAGCACAGACGCTGAAATAATGCTTTTGGAGAAAGTAAAACATATGAATCCTTTTGATTCATCTATTTATTTTGGATTTATTTTGAGTTTTATAATGAATGTGGAACTACCTGTGATATGATGTGGAATGAAATACACTGTATTTCTTGAATTTATTTAGGGACAGGTGAGGACCAATGGACACTGATACAGAGACTTACACTCAGGGAAAGAATGTTTGTTTTATTGTGAAAATTGCAAAGTAAAAAGAACATGTTGGCACGCAACACGAGTGGTTCATCTCTCTCTCTCTCTCTCCTGTGACATTTACCTGCATTTTTCAGGTGTGAGGAGGAAAGGACCACTCTTCATTTTGTTATTTGGGTCACTCAGTGTTAGAGACCGGTAACACATGCCAAGCCTGGATACGGCATGCCAGGGGCTTTTTCCCCCGCTGCCTGGCCAGACAAAATGTGGCCTGTGATGTGGATGAAGTCCTGTGGCCTGACCCAGTGCGGAGAATTGATGCTGTGGCTGAGTAATGCACTTCTCATTTGTTTATTTTTGTACTTTATTTTTACGTAGGCTTACTGTATACAAGTGCTAAATGCACAATATTTCTGTTTGTTTTTGTACTGTGCAAGTGCTACGTGTAAATGCACAAGATTTGTTTTTTGTACTTTTTTTTTTAATATGTACAAGTGCTAAATCCACAGGTTTTTTGTTTTGCAACATGTATGAACAATAAACATTTATTTCTACAGCTTCATGTCCTGAGCATTGTGTTTTCTATTTTTCTATGTAGTGTTTAGTGACTGCTCAGTAGTGTTTTTAATTTTGATTGACTCGGGGCACAATTTGACCACACAGTTCAGTTTTGAGCACAGACTGAACTGTTTTGAGGTGAAAGTTTGGTTTTGCAAGAGGAGTCTGAGGTTTTGTGAATGTAGCTTAAAAATTGGGTTTTGTGTTCACAGTTTAGAGAAAAGGAGAGCAACTTTCGAGAAATGTGTCTTAGCAATCGAGAAAAACTGTAAAAGAATTCAAAGAGTTTTGCAAGAACCGTTTGCTTTTCCAACAGATGAGTGATGTTTTGCTGATTTGATGTGAGGTTTTGTGGTCGGCGTGCAGACTTCTGAAAGCTGGTGCCCAAACAATCAGAAAAATCTCATCATCAAGGTCACTCCTTTTCTTTTCTCCAACACATTTTTATTGATTTTGAAGCGAATACATACAGAACAACTGATCGATCCCACCCACCCCACATTTTCCTCGGGTCTACACAGACACTGATACACACACACAAAATAAATAAATACATAATTTAATAAGTCAAAAATAATAAAAAATAAATTCAAATACGAACCCGGGTTAATCGTGGTCACGCCTGCGTTCGGCTCACAGGCCGGCGCGGCTCCGCCCACTCAGCATCGTCTCTGCTTTTTTTCAGTAAAACAACCTGATGAAGGTCTTTAAACGTCTCCGACTGCAGGTGAAGCAGACGGTGTGTGGGAGGCTTTTTGTAATATATTCAAGTTTCTCCATCTACACACCGCACACCGGCGTTTGTGAGAGAGTGAAGAAGTTTGATCAAGTTAAACATCATGAATCCAAAAACTAAACTCTTTTGCAACTTGGAAATGTGTCCGAATATCAGCTTTTCAACATATTTCTGCTGTGTATCATCGTGAAAACGTATAAACAACATGGATAAATAAATCCATCGGTGCATGCGTTAGATAAAACTTTTGCACGGCTGCATTTCCGCCTGTGAACACATGAAAACGGCTTTGGGCTGCACATCGGTTTCTGCAGAAGCGATGGTCGTCGTGTTTTTATCCGTTTGTGTCGCTCGGGATTTAAATGTTTGAGTCACTTCATGAAGGAACAACATGACGTCATTGCTGTCTTTAAAAATCGTGCCATCAGTAGTGGCGTTTAATAATATATTTTTTATGTTTTTCTCACTAAAATATACAGCGATGAGCCGTCTGCATGTGGCGATCAATATTTTGAGGTTAATTACCTGAAGGAATGAGTTTAATTTGAATGAGTGTACCTGCTGACCCCGAGTCAGATTGACATAATGCTATTTAATGCTGTTAATAGTCTCGTGTGTGTGTGTGTGTGTGTGATTTGTAAACCTTAGTCATATCAATATCTATTTAATGGGAATTAAAGTTGATTTTAATCATCATAACAGCCAATCAGGCGCCTCCTGAGGATCCAGACGGTAATTATTCTGAGGACAAGAGTTTGTTTTTCTTCAGCGTCACTCCAGGTTGTTTTCCTCGCTGGTGATATTCTGAGTTTTTACGAGTTGGAATGAAACGCATCGTGACCCTGCAGCTCGTCGCTCAGCCGGACGCCGCAAAAACAGAAAAACCTGCTACAGATAAAGTGGCAGTCCAAAAAAACCCCCCAAAAAACCCTGTTTCTTTGTCAACAAATGAACTTTGCTGTGTTGTGGATGCAATAAATAAACATGTATATTGTTGTTGTCAGAGGCACATGATATAGGAAGTATCTGGAATTCATGGAGGAGATTATAATCTGTGTAATTAAAGCTTTCTAATCAACCTTAAATTGTCATATTTTGTTAGCAGCTCTTATTTTGAAAGCGACAGGAGTTCAATGCAGTAACGTTACTTGTGTGAGAGTTTTCCTTGCACTCGTATTTAAAATATATCTCCTCACCCCGGACAGTTTCTTCACGCTGCGAGGCTCGAAAATGATCAATTAGCAGCAACAACAGAAACGGCTTGATTTAACTGTGAGGAAACTGATAATTGTCATTGTGGGGTTTAAGACGAAGGTCTTGGTGAAAAGCTGGAAATTGAAACGACTTGTTCTTTGTAATTACTGTGAAAAGAGAAAAATGTTCTGTGTTTTGTTTTACTGACAGTCCAGTTTGGTTTGTACGGAGCCTCTGAAGGGTCACGCCCAGATTTTTTTTTTGTTCTTTTCCGTGTTGTCTTGTGTCGTCCCAGCAGCACAGCGACCCAGTCTGGATCAGCTCATGGAATTTTATGTATTTATTTCTTTATTTTTATTTGACAGGGACAATACAAAAAAAAAAAACAATGTATCAAGTTATAAAACATGAAACCGTTGCATTGTATATGGGGTTTATAGCCAAGGCTAGTTTGCGACCCCAGTCCCTGGTTGGGCCTTTCTATACAAATATCTACAATATATGATTAAAAATGATCAATTACACCAAATTACAGTCATTAAAGCTGTGTCATCACCAATTTAAAATATGCCAATTAGTGTTCGCACATTTGGTTGGATTTCAAGCAGAGTTTAACCTTATCATTAAATATTTTTATATCAGTTTCTTTTTTTTATTTCAGTTGGTAGGGCATTCCACAAATGTATCCCTTTCACTGAATAAGACGATTGACCAAATGCGGTGGTGCGCATTGCTACCTTGTAGTTGCCATTCACTCATCCCCTTGTAGATCTAGTATTACCTGTCCCTTTCACCTGCGAGCATGAGTGCAGCTGGGGCACGATCATTGGCACATTTAAAAATCAATTTGATGAAGGAGAATTTAATGAAACTGTCAAAACTAAACATGTTATATTTTCGAAGGATTTTGCAATTAGACTCTGAACTGGGCTTTCATTCTGCTGCTCGACAGGTACGGTTGTGTGATTAGTGAAAGGAAACTTAAACGCATTCTCCAATCTAGACACCTCCAGTGTTTGTGCTGGGAGCAGCTGAACGGAAACAGACAAACGGCTCAGAGGGAACAGAAGTAGAAAAGTTTTTGCGACGTGATCCGATATTTACTGCAAGGAAATGCAACAAAAAAAAAAAAAAAAAAACTCGTCGTGACCCTTCGGGGGTGCTGTAGTCTCATTCAACACAGCAGCATTACTTGTGTGAGAACGTGCTCACATTTCCTCTTGACAGCGATGTGACTCTTATTGTCTCTGCACTCTGAAATAACCAGAATACCTCCAAAAAAAAAAAAAAAAAAAAAAAAAAAAAACCCAAAACAAAACAACAACATCTGTGTGTTGAAGAAACCCCTCCCACGCCGGCAGCTGCCTGAGAAGCAGAACAGCTTGAAGTCTCTGCATTAAATCCCCGCTGAGCGAATTTGCCTCTGAATCACAGATCGGATGGAAGCCGGGCGACTCGGCTCGGCCCGACGCGATGAAACAAACCGTCCTCCTGTCAGACGTCAGCGCAGCGCCACGTCCACACCGCGCCGCCTCATCCTCAGGTGCGCTCGCTCCCTAAATCTGCAGGATAAACTAACTTTTTGTTCACCAGTGAGAGAGCGATGCCCACGCCGACAATCAGCTGTTTTTAATAGGGAGAATCTCTCCATGTGTACAGTAAAGGCAAGATGAGACTTTATTGATCCCGGTGGGGGAATTAGGTCGTTCCAGAAGCAAATAGTGCAAGAATTCAACAGGGAGGGAGAGAGAATAACGCAAGCATAAAAATAGAATATAGAAAAAGCAATAAAATACAGTAAAAAAATAACAAAAACCCTATTACTGTAAAGCAATAAAACAGAATATAAAGTGGGATGGGAGCGGGAGAGATGCTGCTGCAGCGCCGCTCGCATGCAGAGTCATTTAAGGGTCATGAAGGAAAGGCGTGTTTTACACGGCGCAAAGCAAACTGCACTCCGTCCGCTGCAAAACACCATGAATGTGTGACATCCGCAGCGCAAAGTGGGAAAAGGGAAGCAGCAGCTGCACGTGGAAGACGAACAGAAAGAGCCCTGATGGGGAGGCCGACACAAAAACTTCCCTTAAACCAAAACTACTGACGTTCCCGTGGAGCAAATCGCCCTGGGAGTGTTTTTTTTTTTTTTTTTTTTTTTTTTCCCTCGTGTGTAATGAGACGTGGCTGCTGGGAGCTCGGTGGAGGGCCAGTCACTTTCAGTTTGCAGACACTGGATGTCCATGTTAAAACACACGTCTCCCTCCACAGCTCCGTCACACGTCTGAGGGGTCGAGCGTGAAGCTCAGGGTCCTGTCGGCCTGCAGGGGGCGCTGTGCCGGGACGATCAGGCTTAGATTCAAAGTTCTGGAAACCCAGCGTGGAAATCCATCGTTTCTCTAAGTTTCACCTGAAACAGGCAGCAGAGGCTGAGAAGCTGCACGTGACGGGCCGGATGTCCAACAACCAGAGCTCAGTGCATCAATCTGTGATTACTGGGGACAATTAATACTTTTTTTTTTGTTTGTTTTTGGCTGCTGGTCAAACTCAGGACTCATAACTTTTGGCTCTGCTGACTGACTATGAGTTTTGATTAATCAGCTGGTGGAAAAACTAACTGATGTAGAGCCAATTATGCCTCATTTTTTACTCAAAAATGAGGCATAATTTTATGTAAATGAGGTCTATTGACCATACATTCCAAAAGTGTAAAATTGGTGGCAATGAGTTCACTGCAAAAAGTCAAAATCTTACCAAGATTATTTGTCTTATTTCAAGTAAAAATGTCTTATTTCTAGTCAAAATATCTCATTACACTTAAAATAAGACATGATCACCTCAGAAATAACTTGTTTTTAGACAATTTTCACTTGTTTCAAGTGAAATTTTACTTGAAACAAGAAACAAATTCTGCCAATGGAACAAGCAAATTTTTATTTGTGACACAAGTGAACAAGTAAAAATTTGCTTGTTCCATTGGCAGAATTTGTTTCTTGTTTCAAGCAAATTTTAACTTGTTTCAAGTAAATTTTCACTTGAAACAAGTAAAAATTGTCTAAAAACAAGTTACTTCTGAGGTGATCAGGTCTTATTTTAAGTGTAATGAGATATTTTGACTAGAAATAAGACATTTTTACTTGAAAAAGACAAATAATCTTGGTAAGATTTTGACTTTTTGCAGTGTTGGAGTGAAGTTGACTAACAAGGTCAAACAAAATTGAGTGATAATTTTATGCTATATGCTTTACAACCAGTCAAACCACAAAGGGAACAGTGAACTACAAGGAGATCAGTGAAATGAAAAGTAACAATAGGAAACTAGAAGAACTACTAGAAAACAGAGAACTGAAAGAGTTTGAGTTTTACTAAAAAGTTTATTTTTTTGCATACCTGTGTCTGTGAAATTTCTGTATGACAACTTATTGTCATACAGAAATCGTATTTAAAAGCCTCTAGGCCGTAGTTGTATACATATTTTAAACTTCATATTGCTTTGAGGTGTGGGGTAGATGTCATGGCACTGTTGAAGCAGTTCAAGCCCCCCACTCCCCCACCTACCCCTTCGCATGCCAGTTGTGTCCCCCCCACCTCTAAAATCAAAATTTCATCCATGTGTAGAGCTCCGTGCAGAGCGTGCACCATCCAGTTCAGCTGAATTCAGTTTTATTTACTGAGCGTCCAGTCGTGACAGGAGTCGCCTCGCGGCGCCGACCCGAGAAGTTCTGGCTCATCATGAACCACAAACTCCTCGAGCAGCAGCAGCAGCAGCACTCGGTGATGGCGGTGAGGAAAAACGCCGGAGCAGAACTCGGCTCTGGGTGGGCGGCCATCTGCCTCGACCACAGTACTTACCTCGTAGTATTACTATACTATATATATTCGGAATGCACCTGAATCTGGATCCATATTCGGCAAGCAATGAATAACGGTTTTCTGAGGTATAAATGACCCTCCAGAACATTTTTCTTAAGGTTCATCTTCAGATATTTCATGTATTATCTTCACAGTCTTGGTTTTCTTGTGAGGGACGACAGTGTTTCAGCTTTCTGCCACATCCAGCCTTTTACTTTGAAGGAACACAGAACTAGATTTCACATAACAAGTTGTACAGCAGACGGAGGTACACCTAAAGAATAGACAATAACAGTCATGGTGCACAAATAATGTAAAACCATCCTTAAACTTAAAAACACACATTTCTTTTGATTTGCAAAATGCAGAGTCATTCATAAATGTGGAGAGTTTTAATAAGCAGGAATTTCAGTCATTTTGTGGTTAAAATCCAACAATTAAAAAAAACAACAATCACTTCTGGTTTGAGCCACAACGACTTTTTCTCTGAATTTGAATTATTTTGTCCCAAAACACATACAAATACAAATACAAATACAATAATATATGTAGTTCTAAGCCCCAGCAGCCTCGTCTCTGCCCCGTCTCTCTCCACTGTGATTGTCCAATAAAAAGCAGAAATGCCCAAAAATAATCTTTAAAAAAAATATAAAGAAAGGCCCAAATGAAAAGCAGCTGTCAGCGGCGAGCACTTAGAGAGGCGCGTCTGTCAAACCGCAGGACTCGCTCAGCCGCTCGCTCGCTCCTCTTCCGGCAGCACCGAGGCCCCGGATCTCTGCTCTGACAGAAACTACGTCTGTGTCGGCACAACTAATATCCAAGGTCCGTGGCGAACGTTGTTGTTTATGCCCGTGGTGCGGAGGGCAGAGCGCTGACGAGTCGTGTCAGGCGGCAGAAACAGAGCGCTGACGGCGGCCCGCCTCCCTCCAGGACCCTCAGACGCCTCCTGATGTGTCTGAGTTGTGTCGAGCGATGATGAATTCATCGTCTGGCTTGTGTGAGGCTGCGGCAACGTCGCCGTCCGCGCAAAACATACCCTGGAAACATTTTTGAAGTCAAACACGTGTTGACACAGTGTTTCTGCAGCCGCGCCGGAAAGCCGTGTAAATATAGATGACATCTGTAGTCATCCACAATATCCCTCTGATATCAGCTCAGACCCGTCTGCGGAGCTGCTTTCAAATTAATTCCCACTGAGCATCTGAGGGAGGACGGCAGCGGGTTAGGGCCAGGAAAGGGAAAAAAAAACTACGAAGCCCAGGGACGGGGGAAATATTCTGAGGAAAAACTCTGAATTTTGGAGATTAAAGTCACAAATTTATGAGAAAAAACTTGTTTTTTCTTATGTTTATCTTTCTAATACTCCACATGGCTTGACTTTGCGAGGTTGGATCAGCCACACACTAGTCAAATTAATCAAATTCGACTTTGACATGGGATTTAGGAACAAGGAGATCCTGCTGATTTGAGCCCAGAATCAGCAGATTGTTTTCTTCTGAATCGGCCCAAGTCACAGCAACGTCTCTTCAGAGTCCAGATGCTGAGGAGGACATTGGGATTCTGGGCTCAAACCAGCAGGATTTCCTTCTGAGGAAATTAAGAATGGAGGAGAAAAAATAGTTTCCTGAGTTTTTTCACTTAAATTTGTGACTTTATATTCTCAGATTTTTTTTCTCATTTTTTTCTCATCAGTTTTTCTGAGTTTTTCTGGTAAATTCATGACTTTAATCTTGAATATTCACATTTTCTTTTTTTTGGAATATCATCCTCCCCATCCCACAGCTGCATGATTTTTTTTCTCCCTACAATGAAAGAGAGGTTGGTACCCAAAAACTCAGCCACGGTCCGGTGTGCTGGTCCTCTCCATGCCGATAAAATAACACTGATTTGGGAACAGCAACAGCTCCAGTGTCCCTCCCCCAGTAATCAATAAATTAATCGTTGCAGCTCTCATCAGTTGTGTGAAATTTCGGGTCTCTACATTTGGCAGAATCCCTGCTCTTGAGTTTCTTGCTGGGTAATCTCGTCTGTGTGAGATCTGTGTGAATCTCGTCTGTGTGGAGGAGACAGGACGTTTAAATCAAAAGCAGGACAAGTCATCTGTTCTCCGTTTCAAATCTTCTACCTTCCCCCTAATGGACTTTCCATCGCAGCATTTCCATCCAAACTGCACTTCACTGGAATTACAGATGCAAAGAGGAAGCTAGCGAGGCACGGCAGATGGAAAACAGGTGAGACGCTTTCTCCTCCGCCGGCGTCTCTGCAACTGTCAGCGAGTGCCAGTTCCACATGTCGGATATTCACCAAAAAGTTAATAATGTGCTCCATGCTCCATTACGAGCTTGTTTCACATCAGGAGACGCACACATTTCCACCGCCGAACCTGAAACGGGACGTGCGACAAAGCCAGTCAGCTCTGGATTTATTCGCTGCAGATTCAGAACCAAGTTTTAGAAAAAAAAACACCTTAACAGGAAATGAGCTCTGTGGCCTCTATCAGCTCCTCCTCTCCACATAAACAATCTTTCGATAAAGTTTTAGGTAAAGATTTGACAGGTTGGGGTGACAACAATGTGCCTGTTGTCCAGCTTCATGGAGGAAACAGAACAGAAAGCAACCAAAGCCACATAATATAAAAAAAAAAAAAAACCTTAGAAACATTATTTAGCCCCCCAACAGGACTCTGGTGGGAGAAATCCTAAATCCCCCAAATCTGTGCCAGTCTCTCTAAAATCTGCAATTGCAAAAGTCAGTTTTATATATTCATATGGAAGCCTGGCTGTGATGGGAAAGCTGGAGAGACCAGCACATACATCACAAAGAAGAACAAGCGTGTTATGCCAAACGCAGATACCCCACTGGGCCTGCTGGTGGCGCTGCGAGGTTGTGGGGTCACCAGAATTGCGCACATCCGTCTGAGACGCTGCCACAGCGACTCATTTCTCCAGCAGAATTTGATCCATTCAGTCCGATTACGTTTGGAA
This sequence comes from Myripristis murdjan, assembly GCF_902150065.1. NCBI lineage: Eukaryota > Metazoa > Chordata > Actinopteri > Holocentriformes > Holocentridae > Myripristis > Myripristis murdjan. The sequence continues at coordinate 34,995,134 of NC_043984.1, forward strand.
AGTCTAGAACAGTGTTTCTCAACCACTGGGCCGGGGCCCATTGGTGGGCCGCGAAGCACCACCCGGTGGGCCACAAAAATGTTTCAAGTTGAAGCTAATTTTCCAGCGAGAACTGATTTTAGTAGAGAACAATATTGATAAAATGTATGCTTGAAATTCAATGTTTTAAACACAAACTAGGCATAATAGACAGATCATGATCTTTACAACATCATCAATTTGAAGTACTAAGATAATAGCCTAATTAGAATGGAATAGAGATTATATAAAATAAGCGGGTGTTGGGCCCCGCCCTGTTGAAAATACAAATAGGTGGGCCTTGGAGTAGAAAAGGTTTTTTGTGACCAAATTTTTATTATTTTCCACAATTAATAGCAGGTCAGTTCACATATTTAACATACATAATTCTTATACAAACTCGTCAGTCTCCTATGTAGTACGTGACTGCCTGACATCCCCTTCCTTCCCATCTCCTTACCCCTAACATCCTTAGGTTCCTTGTAGGCACCTTCTCAAAAAAGAAAGAAACATCTAGGCCAGGCCTATTCAATTGGCGGCCCGCGCGCCACATGCGGCCCAGAAGCAATTCCCGAGTGGCCCAGCTCGTGGTTCAACCAAAAAAGCAGAGAAAAATATTCGCGAGAATGAACTCGAAATCCCTGCAGTAGTTCAGAAAGTGAATGCAACACTCCACGTTGCCTAGCAACACACAACCAACTCACACTGCAGCGCGTTGTTTTGAAAGTTACTGATGCTAGCGGCTCAAAAGTATGTCTTTTTCAACCCTTAAACGAAAAATTGACGATGAAAACCGCCGTTTTAAATGTCTGGAAAATGTCTGGCCCAGCTTAAGGTCTCGGTTAAAAATCTGGCCCAACTGAATTTGTAATTGAATAGCCCTGATCTAGGCTATATACATTTCAAATATACGCACACATGTACATTTCAATGTACATATACATACATATGCACATACATACACATACACACACATACACACCTGCATATATATACATATACACACACACATACATACACATACACATATATACATATATATATATATATATATATATATATATATATATATATATATATGTATACAGACATACACCCGTACATATACATACATTCATACATGCACATACATGAGCACACCCGAAATGCATTAAAAAAGAAAAATAATAAATAAATAAATAAAAAATGCATTTCTATCAGACTATATCATAAGTGAGTAGAAAAGTAGTAGAAAAGGTTGAGAACCCCTGGTCTAGAAGAGCCGCACAATTCAATTATTTTATTCCTGTTCTAGTTAGCCGAGAGCTAAACTGGAACACTGCAAAAACTCAAAATCTTACCAAGATTATTTGTCTTATTTCAAGTCAAAAATGTCTTATTCCTAGTCAAAATATCTCATTACACTTAAAATAAGACATGATCACCTCAGAAGTAACTTGTTTTTAGACAATTGTCTCTTGTTTCAAGTGAATTTTCACTTGAAACAAGTAAAGTCTGAATTTGCTTGTTTCATTGGCAAAATTTGCCAGTGGAAAAAGGGAAAATTCACTTGAAATAAGTGAAAATTAGCTAGAAACAAGAACCAAATTTTGCCAATGAAACAAGCAAATTTTCACTTGTTTCAAGCAAATTTTCACTTGAAACAAGAGACAATTGTCTAAAAACAAGTTACTTCTGAGGTGATCATGTCTTATTTTAAGTGTAATGAGATATTTTGACTAGAAATAAGACATTTTTGACTTGAAATAAGACAAATAATCTTGGTAAGATTTTGCGTTTTTGCAGTGAAGTTAGCCGGGTAGCTTGGAGGAAGTCTCTTGTGCGCCCACTTCCGGTTTCTTCCCGAATCCGGATAACGAATCTGAAGTTTTTTTTTTTAAAAGCCTGAATCCGAACCCGAATACAAACTGGCTGTACATCCCTCCTCTGCATACCTGCTCAACTGTGTAAAATGCAATGTGCCTTATTGACTCTTTCATTTCAATCCAAAAAGTTAGTCATTTAAACATATTTATCTAGAAAACGACGGCTTAAACTGTTGATTAAGTGACCAGTGCTTTCATGTGGGCTTTGAGATTGTGTGAATTCCACACCAGGCGACAGTTTTTATACTTCAGTCAGGAATCAGTCAGGAAGCTTTTATATTCGTTCAGTTTAACAAATCCAGTTCATCTTCTGAATAAACTACATCTATTTGCAGATCATCAGGAGGAACACCGTTGACATCCTGAGCTCGGGTTTGATTTGAAAACATCATCATGAAAAATAAATAGGATGGGAGCTCCGACTGCAGTGTTCTCAGTTAATTTGCTCACCAGAGGAGGTCGGAGATGACACGAGAACATCGCAGCCTCCATCTTTTATCACAGGCCTCATTTTCACATGTTTCGCCTCCCCGCTGCTGTTTTCCACAACAGCCAGCCACTCCACATAAAAGACAGACAGACGGAAGGAAACAGGCGGAGAGAGAGAGAGAAGGAGCCGAGGAAAACAGAGAATCCTCCTCAGCGATCTCTGCCAGCCAGCCCACAAACTCTGCGGTCGAATAAAATCACACGATATAACACAAATTTAATTATTCATCTGGATCTTATCAGAATTGACAAAGGGCTTTTCCAGAAGGAATTAAAAAACAAACAAACAAACAAACAAACAAGCAAAAAGAAACAAGGAAAGTAAAATACAGAGTCTCACGAGGAGGTAACAAAAAATAAACAACAAGCACAAATGAGAGAACATTAAAAGACGAATGAAATGATGCATAAAATAAAATCTAAAACAAAAAGGGAGCAGGATCTGAAACATGAGAGCAAATCTATAAAAGTGCATCTTTAGAAAGTGATAAGAAAAAATAAATAATGACACCGACTGTGTGTTTTCAGTTTAGCGAGGAAGATAAAGACCAAAATGCTGGATCCAATAAATTTGATTTATCTTTATTATCATGAAATAACGACAAAAAAAGCATCACATTGACCTGCCAAAAGGGTTATAAGAAGTTTAAAAGAGGTTTGGACGACCGCGCTCAGTGTGTCGACTCAGAGTTCTTATTTGTCTTTATTTGTGGATTAAATTAAAATTATTAAAAAATTAAAAAAATATATATTGTCATCACTGGATTAAAAAAAAAAAAAAACACCTTTAAGTCCTGCCTGTCAGCTGATTTCTAACCAGCAGGTGAGAAGCTCCTCCCACCTGTCACAAAGAGGAGCCGTCCAATCAGAACGCAGCTCAGGGTTTATTCCTCCCGCCCCCGTTTGATTGACAGCTGTTCTCCTCCAATCGGCTCGTCGAGAGCAACAGGAGCCGTCAGCTGGAGAGGAGACAGGAGCTTCATCTGGATTATCAAAGTGACTGAATAAAGTTTCTGGTTTATTTCTTTTTTTTTTTTTTTTTTTTTTTTTTTTAAATTTTTTTTAATCAAAATCCAAAGCCAAAAGGTAATTTTCACTTTTTTTTTTTTTTTTTTTTTTTTTTTTACATTTCCATGTGAAAACAGAATGTGTTCCTGTCAGCCGTGCTTCGGTTCTCTGACGTCAACAAACTCCTCTGCTGTCGCCGTGACGTCAGTGACATCATCAGACATCATCATCTTGGCGGATGATGAAAACAGAACCAGATTAATACACATTAAAAAAACCATTTTTATCAGGTTTGCCGCCTCTGGAAGAAAGAGGAAGTCACCTGCCGGGAGAGGAACAGGCTCTCGCTGAAGCTGTGGCTTTAGAGAACGTTTAGTCCCTGTGGTTGATCTGCAGAGAAACGGAGTCGCCTGACAGACGAGACTCTGGGCTTCACTTAGCACCACGCTAACATCTCAGCAGGCCGCCGTCACCCTCATGCCTCCCGGCCAAACACGAGCTCCATCTTCTCCTGCGATCAGGTGGGAGGGAGCGTCTCCGTCGGCTCCCAAAGGTGACCAAGAAAACGCTGACGAGGAAAAAGAGAGAGGCGGCTTCTCTTCATTCAGGAGGAGCTCAGAGCTAATTGGCGTCTTGCTGTGTTCAGGGAACGCAGGGACTTTGCGTCACTTTTCTGTTTTCTCCTCTTCTTCCCCGCTCGCTCTCAGGAGGAAGTCGGGAGCTCCTGAGCCGCCCGGGTGGGACGGCCGGCGGCGAGTTGCGCTCCCCGGCCGAGGACTCGGTGACGCCGTAAATAAGCGCTTTACTTCCTGAGCCAAAGTAAAAGAGGCGCACCGCCCCCCCCTTTGGCCCCCCGTCCCTAATCTGGAGTACCATTATGTCTCTTTAATTAATTTCAGCAGCTTTGAAGATGTATTTGGGAATTTGCACATTTCCCCTTCTGCTTTTCCTGCAACCGACTCAGAGACCTGAGGGAGTCTGCTCCGAGTGAAACGCCTCAACTTTTTATCAACTCTTTTTTTTTTTCGTTTTTTTTCTGGATTGAGCATCTCTCCTCTGCAGATAAAGGACATCGCCGTGTGCAGGGACACGCCACAGGTCGCACAGATGATTGACTTACACTGTAAAACAATCTCAGAAATAAAAGTTGAATCAACGCTTTTGCATCAAACAGAAGGAAAGATGATCAAATCCACAGTGGACTTTTTTTTTGTTTGTTTGTTTTTTTTGTCCACAGCCGCTCTGATAGCATCCGTGTTGAGCTGCAGGCGCGTCCGGCCGCCCGCAGCTCAACACCTCAACGTGGCAACACAGCGACCCGAGCGTCAGAAAGTCTGACTTTAGCAGAACCACAACCTGCCACCAACGTAAAGGGCAGTTCCATGTAAATGTGTTAATAAACCCAATCTGATAAAACGTCTGATTTGTCAGGAAGCTCATGGCCACTGGGGGCAAAACTGAAATATGCACGTTTTATTTTAGGTACCAATAAAATAGCCTCTTTATGAAATATGATGGTGTGTGTTTTTGATCTTTTTGGTAATAATGAGCATTAATAAACAGGAGCAGGAGTCTGGTTTTGTCCGGTTTCTGTCGGAAGCTTTTCCAAACTCACCTGATGGATGCAGCCGTCTCTCCTCCACGCCTCCTCCTCACCCTCTTCGCGTCTCCATGACTCTTCGAGGAGCCTGTTGCTCTCCTGTCGGCCCTGCTCGAGTGCAGCGAGCGGGCAGCGACATGCTAACACAGGTAAACTTCCCTGCAGGCGGCTGCACGGCGTCCACTCGGCTCGGGCGTTTCTCCTCATGCTTCACGGTGAGATGAATGGAGACGAGCTCCCCGGCTCTCCAGTGAACTTTTCACTTCAGTCGGTGCCTCGCTCACCAGCCCACCAGCCACGAGCCCAACCTGCTGAATTTTGGCCGTTTGCAGAGCGAAACAGCAGATTCAGACTCAGGTTTTTAATGCTGATTCTTTCATAAATTTAACATGTGCTCCCCACAGCCGACAGAGTCAGATCCAACTCACAGCGGCTGAAAACTGTAAGCAGCCTCGGGTGGAACGTGATTCACTTTTGACCAAGAAAAACAGGCTGTGTACCAAATCATGCATTATTTGCTGCGTTGGTTTGGTTATTCAGATGATCATATATTTCCAGTGAATGAATGCGTGCAGATGGTGAGCACAGATCAGGGAGCAGTGACTGCAGCTGGTTTGTACAGGAGGTTTGTGCAGGAACTAATAAATGGGAAACTGATAGAGAATTAAACTTTAATTATTTACAGTTAATAAACAATGAAATGACATTTAATAATAATTACTTATTACACAGTAAACTACTTATTAACAGTTTGTATTGTTGCACACACTGTAAGATTTTATACACTATATTAAGTTTGTTAGTGAGGACCAAATGATCTCTAAACCTTTAAGAAATCTTGTTAAAGATCCACAATCCTTATGTAGATGGCCCAGATATTTCATTTAACACTTTATTAATGGGTAATCACATTATTTTGATGACTTTTATAACGTAACTGATGATTATAATACCTTGTTGAATACTTAATGTATAGCCCACCATCTGTAAACATTATCTGCATGGCTGTTATCAAGTTGCACCTCCTGTCTGCAATAATTAGTTAATGAATAAAGCTACATTTTTTTTTTTTTTTTTGGATTTGATTCCAGAGTTCAAGGAAACACAGACCGTTTGGCCGTGTTCACACTGCAGGCAAATCAGATTTATTTCTCACATCTTCCTCTGACAGATTTCTTTTTGGTGGACAATTTATTCTTTTTTTTGTTGTTTTTTCTTTCCGTCTGCATGTGCAGTTTCTCTCCTGCAGCACAGATTTACCAGCGATTTTGACAAATTTCATCATCCAGATTCGATGATTCAGTGCAGATGTTGGTGATAGTCTGAGCAGGATACCAGTTACATGTGAAGAGGCCTGCTGAGTGACTTTTTGTCTTTTTTAATATATAATATATAATTGTGGTCCTAACAACGAGACACTCACCACTTCAAGAGCTTCTCGGCAAACAAATAATCTTTTTTTTTTTTTTTTTTTTTTTTTTTCCTGAGCTGTTTTCCTGCAGGAGCGTGAGCAGCCGTGGGTGTGAGCGATGCACGGAGCCAACAGGCCTCACACCCCCAGCAGCACAGTGATTAATCCAAACCACTGTTTAGTGAATGAGGAATGCTTCTGAATTAACCATTTAATAAAATCTGGACATGTGTTTTAATTGCAATTCCAGTCCAGTGCACAAACAATCTATTCCCCGCATCCTCCTACAATGGCTAATTTCATCTGATACGGTGGGTTTTAATAATGCTCCTCGTCTAATATGCAAAATGCTAATTATTGCACATTTGTTTTAGCAGCAACTCCCCGCGTCTTGAATCATGGACGCACTCTTCACGGTGAACGCATGCAAGCGGCCGAGGTTTAATTTGCGGCCGGTCCTGCAGCGGGGAGTCGTTCTGACCTCGCCGCGCCGGCAGCCATTACTGCACAGCGCCCACGTTTGATGGATTTCCTCCCCCAAGACTCTGAATTATTGCCCTTTAAGAATCCCTCATCCTTAGTAATATTGTTTAAAATTCATGGTGCCTTTTACAGCTTGATTACCACAGAAGAGCCACGGGCACTCACACATTGTTCTACACTGGCAGACTTGTTAACTCACTTCCTGCTGTGAAGAAAGGCGAGGCTGCTGTTTCAGTTAAGCATTGATAAAACAATGAAAGTCAGCGGCGCTCTGGCTCTCCTGTTATTTATCAGAAATTGCCACCAGGAATCAATCAATCACGGCTGTCGCGGCTGTTTCCCTCACAAAGCCGCCGCATCGACACCCAAAATGCTGACGGATGAAAGGTGAAAGTCAGTCCGCACGCGCTGCTGTTGCTCATTTCCAGGCAGGCCATAAATTCCACTTAGGGGTAATGACTCCAGTGTACTCTGCACTTTATTAAAGCAGCGTTAAAGGGACAGGCCGGCCAAAATGAAAGCTTTGTCATAATGTCCTCGCCCGCGTGCAAGTCTAAAAAACACTGCTGAATGTTGTGTGTGTTAGCTGTGTGTCGGCCTTTAGAGCGAGTTAGAGCAGCTCTTCAGTTTTAAAAAAAAAAAATCGATTTAAAAAGTTTTCCAAAGCAAACACAAATTCAAATGAAGTTTGGTTTTTCCCGTGAGGTGACGGCATCTTCATCCGGTAAAAGAAGAAGAGTTCAGGAACAACATCTTCGTCAGTGGAGCAGAGATAAGGAATGTGATGGGTGAGGGATACTGGGAAAACAGGGACATGAGGGAGGAACAGAGGAAAGAAAGTAAAGGACAAAAAGCAGAGACGCAGTTTGGATGGAGCTGAGAGGCGGGTCACATGCAGGCCCGGAGTGGCTAATCGGGAGGACCGGGACAATTCCCGGTGGGCCGGTCTGATTGGGCCGTGAGGGCCGGTGTTCATGGCAGTGGGTTGATCACGTATGCTGCTTACCGCTGTCCCTGGGCCGCCTCCACCTCCACTGGCAGCTTTTTTTGCCAGTGGAAGTGACAGTAACACGTCCGTGCACTCGGTCAGTGGTGTTTCAAGATGGAAAATAGAAACAGCAAGGGTGGCCAAATGGGCAAAGTTTAAAGGACATTCTGATGTTGTAAAGAAAAGTGTTGGAGATTTGCCCTTATGTTCTCATATTTGTGAAATTTAAGTTGTGATGGAACTGTTTTCTTGCAGAGGAAAAAGATGATAGTGTTATTAGAAAGTGCAACACTTTTTTTTTTTTTTATTTAATATTTAATTTTTTTTATTATTATTATTTTATTTCATTTTTAAGGTTTGGATATCTGTGAATACTTATTTGAATGTTGGAGATGTGCACTCATGTTGAAATAAATCTACGTTCAAAATACACTGAATTACAAGGCTTTACAGAACAGTGCACTATTGTAGACTTAACACGTAAGGTTATTATTACATGATCTTAATAATAATAGGCTGTGATCTCAAGTGGGCCGGTCTGAGGCATGAAACTCCAGGGCTGGAAATGAGTCCCACTCCGGCCCTGGTCACATGTCACCGGAGATTATCTGGCAAATCAGGTTTGTTTCTGACTGTCAGCTCTGATATTTACAAGTGACCAGATTCGATTTGTGTGTCCAGACATCACCAACCTATCTGCATGGGTCGCTATGGTAACGACGTTGGCGTCAGTAACCGCATACACTGGTGATGCGGTTTCCCAACATGGAAGCAGGAAAATGTCCAGAAGCTAGGGATGGGCGTATTGATCCTGTGGTATCGATATATCGATACTCACCCGCTACTCATTTGGCATCAATTTCCTTAAACAAATATTGATACTAACAAATAAGAATTGGGGGTGCATGCATAACTTTCAGCTGTTTTAGATAGCTTCCTTCACTGACTATGTGCCGACACACCCCTGTGCCTGGCGGTGTGTTGAGCCGGCCCGTGTCACGTGACGGCCCGACAGCACAGCCGGCAAGAGTGGCTCGAATGCGGGAGCCGCAGGAACACACAGAAAATAATGGCAGATTTTTGTTCGTATTTAACTTATTTCATTCATATTTATGTTATTTATTTTAATTTTAGTTTTATTGTGTATTGACCATAATAAATATGGTATAAATGGTCTGTATTTGTCATGTAATTTGTCTTAAATGTAATAATATTTTGAATGAAAAAAACTGTCAGTAAGAAATTATCAGTAGGGGAGAGTGGGGTAATTTGTGCCAAAGGGCAAGTAGTGCCACCCCTGTTATCTAGAAAACCATAGAAGAAGTTGGTCATGTGACCACATATTTTTGAAGAGGCATCCATTTCACTCATCCTACAAGGAAGGGAGACGCATGGCTTGAGAGGTAAGCACATTTCAGTTCAAAAAACATATTTTGCCCTCCAAAGTAAAATTTCTATGATCAAGGTTTTTTGATTGCTGTGTTTGAACAATTATAGAAAACTTTGAAAACAGTTCACACAGGTTTTAGTACTTTAGTAAGCTACACCATGAGTCTATACAGTTAGCATGATGTTAGCTCAAAACAGCTGGGGGATGCATTTTTTCCAAAATGGTGGGCTTGGGGTAATTTGTGCCAAAAGGCCTTGGGGTAATTTGTGCCAGTGGCACAACTTGTGATTATATACTATATATTACTTTATTGTATTTTATTGTTATTGTACATTGTCTTCTTACCTTTGATCACTAAAACTATTCAGATTCAGATGAAGATGATTTGCAGGTGCTCATTTTGGACTTTTTATTTTGTTCTGGGTGTGTGTTCATGTGGCGCTCGGCCTTGTTCTAGAAAAGTGGCCTGTGATCTTGTTAAAATAATGAATAAATGTTAAATAAATAATTTTGTATTGAATTTGTTTTGCTTTTATATAGTATTATCATTTGTGAGATTAAAATGATCTGTTTTACTTCAATTATCAATGGCACAATTTACCCCAGTGTATTCTCTCTAATGGCACAATTTACCCCGCACTGGGGGCAAGTTGTGCCACAAAACCACTTTTTTTTCAAAAGCTATATTTCTCAAACAGTTTATATAAGATCCAAAGTGATTGTTCCCAGGGATGCACAACATCCTAAACTATATGTGCATATTTTAGTTGGAGGCGTTACTGTAATCCCCTCGCTTTAAAGGCACTTTAAGTAAAAATTGGCACTATTTACCCCACTCTCCCCTATCGGTATCGGTATCGGTATCGCTGAAAATGCAAGAAAAAGTATTGGTATCGTATCGAATCCTAAAAGTGTGGTTTCGCCCGTCCCTACCAGAAGCCTCCTCTCGTCCGGACTGAGACGAATCTGACTGGAATCACAAATGTTTCATTTCATTTGGTTTTTGGCGTTCCAGGCTTCCTAAAGTCCACCTGGATAAACCTGGATGTGCCCTGTAACCCTAACCCTAACCTAACCACCTCCAAATGTGGTTTGGATCCGATTTGCAAAAACTGCATTCCATGTGGTTGTTTACTGTCCAGACTTTCAAAAATCAATCTGGATAAAATCTGGATCTGACAAAAAACAGATCTGGACTGGCAGTCTGAGCGAGGCCTTTAAGACGTGCGATACCTCCATGTGTGAATGGAGCTTTGTCTGTTTGTCCGCTTGTGAACAGCATTTTCATAAATCTGAAACATATGATGCGTGGCTCAGCGACGTGCAGCTTTGTCTTGTTATTTTCAGAAGCGAGGGGAGAAGCAGCGGCGCCGGAGCCTCTCGCCTCCTCAGATCGACGAGTTTCCAGCTGAAGTTTGAAGCGTCTCAGCGTCTGGATCTGGTGTCGTAACTAATTAGCTATTGTTGTAGTTAACTTCCAGCGAGCGCTCGGCAACACCTCTAAACGTTTTCCCGTGACCCCTGGTGACTGTCACACATGTCACAGTATAAATGGGATTTTTATAATTTCACAGATCCCAGAGCAGCTGCTCCTCTTTATCAGCCACATGTTCCCGTCATTATCCTGCTGCGTTCCGCCTCACGGAGCGTCCCGACGCCAACATACATGACGCTCCGCTGTGACCGCGGCTCGGGGAACCGGGGAGGCACTGCAACTTACTCTCAACTTGGATTTCAGTTTTTTCAGCTAATCGGAGGGAGCTTGATGAATTCTTCCTCGTGATTATGGGAGAAGTAATGTAGGTCAGTTACAGGGTGGAGGTCTTCTTCGTGGATGAATAGTTTTCATCAGAGGTAAGGCGCCGGCGCTCCATTTGTGCAACTTTATTCCCTTTTCAGAACATCACCTCGGACCTGAAGGAGATCCATGTGTCTCATGGTGTCGTTAAAATGAATAAAAGTGTATGAATCACGTTTGTAGTGATCTCTCCTGAACACAGTGTGTTTCATATGCTCAATATTAGAAAGGGAATCAGATACTGGACCGATGTGACCGACCCACAATAGATGCACACGTTTCATATTTCTATAATATTTCTGTCACACTGTTGCCCTCTGGAAGGCGACGCAGGTCTATGACAACTCGCACTTCCAAACAGTTTCTACCCAAATGCTATCAGGATCACAAATTACTGCTTTTTTTTTTTTTTTTTTAAATGTATTATTATTATTATTATTTTTTTTTTTATAATGTTTATTTTATTATTTATTCCTATTATTACTATACATTGCTGTTTTGTTTTTTTGTTTTTTTTAGCAAGAGTATTCTGTGTTTTTATTGTTGGATATGTTTTAGCGTCTGTGCTGTGTACTGTCACAGAGAGACTAAATTTCATTGTACTGCTGTGCAATGACAATCAAAAAGGAACTCAATATCCATCAGTACTGCAGTTAATATGAGTGAAATCTACTTCCTAGTAGATTTAGCTTTTCAAAACTTTAACTCTCCTGTTACCTTCAAATTTATTAGCATTTCTTATTAATTGAGGTCAATTTGACCCCAGTAACTTCAGCTTTACTGCAGGTGTGCTGATGTTTGATGAGGGCCTTAAAGCAGGCAGTGGCCTTTTGAACATTATAAATGTCTTATTTTAGTTCCTCGGTGTCCAAAACAACTAAAACCGATGTGTGTAAAATGTTATTTCTTATGTGTTTTATAGAGCTGGAGGTCAAAATCACCCCAAAGAAACATCGATGGGTACAAAATGTGTAGTGAAAACATGTCATCGTGTTTCATATTTACTCTCTTGTCCTCATTAACTAGGAAAAGTCATGAAATATGAAGCAAAAACAGGATAACAGGAGCGTTTAAGGAGTTGCCATGGAAATTTTCACTCCTGCATCTGTTTATATGTGAAGCCACTTAACCTGCAGTTCAGATAAATTGTTTTGGAATATGTTTAAATTGAATGTATTTTTGTATACAGTTGTCCCTCGCTATAACGCGGTTCACCTTGCAGTTTCGCGGATTTTTTTTAGTGCAATTTTGCATTCTTTTTTTTTACTGGACTTATTTTTCTACGAAGGTTTGAACTTTGAGAGTTTAAACAAGAGAGAAAAGTGAGAAGATGTTCATGCCTGTCTGAGAAAAGTGTATAAAGTGTGTAGTGAGGGGTTTTACAGCCTTAAAACATCTAGAATAATTGTAAAAAATAAAGCTGACTACTTTGCGGATTTCGCCTATTGCGGGTTATTTTTAGAACGTAACTCTCGCGATTAACGAGGGACCCTTGTATTTGTATTAACGCCGCACATAACACCAGCAGCCACAACAACAATCATAATAATACCAAAAAAGAAAAAAAAAGAGCTCTGGTTTTGGATCAGTACTTCCTGGCTGACACCCAAAGGCCTGGCATTGGAATCGGATCAGAACTGAACTAAAGAGAATCGGTGCCTCCCGATGAGAGCGGAGGTTTGGCACGTGGCTCTCCTCGGGGTTTATCAGAGAAATCGTCAGGAGAAACAAGAGCCAGAAATCACAAGTTGTTTCTTCCTCAGTTTTATTTATTGTGGCGTGGATCCACTCAGCAAAACAAAATGTGTGGCCATCGGAGCTGCTCCTCAAACCGGCCTCAGTAAAGCCGATCAGCGGAGTTCCCGTCAGCGTTCAGACGTCAGCCGGCGGGACGCTGGCCTGGACGTCAGCAGCCTCCTGACGAGAGACACAAACAGATTTCAGTCGAGTCGTCGCAGTCAACTCGTTTTTTTCACAGTCAGCTCGTTTTTTGTGGTTTGACGTTTGTTGCTCATCTCTCCCAGCTGCAGCTCGCCTCAGCTTCAGCCTCCGTCTTCCAAACAGCTTATCAAATTAAAAGCATGATGCAATATACAGAGTTCATTTGTAAAAAACAGATAAATGCCACCCTTGGAAAAAACGAGTTGACTGGTGAAGTGATGCAAAAGAAAAAAAAAAACTTTGGTTGAAGCAGCTTCACACAGAAAAATAAAGGTGCTAACTGTGGAACCAAAAATGGTTCTTCAGAGTGATGCCGAGTGAAGAATCATTTCTGTAGTTGGTTCTTCAAAGGAAACCCCCAAGGGTGCCTCAAAGAATCATCAAAAAAGGGTTCTTTTAGGAACCAGAAATGATTCTTTAAACCAGAGAGCATTCTGAAGAACCATTTAGGAACCATTATTTTTCTTAGAGCATGTGCTTTCTGAAGAAATCAACAATGTAAAGGGCGAGATCACCAACATGCATTCGCCCTTTTCCATGATTTTCTGTTGATATGAAATGGAAGCACAGCAGCAGATGTGTGTTTAAACATCAACCTGAGCACTTTGTCTTCTCTCTGATTCGTCTGCAAACCAAACAGACGCTAACTGGCTTCTTTTAGCTGCCGCAGATGATGAAAATCATTTTTGTTTTGTTTTTTGTCCATTTCAAATCCATAGAAGCTGGGCCTGAGGATAAAACATAAAGTGATGACTGGGCTTTATCTAATAACATTATTGTTCAACAAGGTTCAGTATGAGCCGGAGGAAACTTTTCTCAAACCCACTGGCCTCAGCTTTCTAAAATTATCCATTCATTTCTCTCTCATTTCTTTATTTACCCTTTGGGATTACTCCAGCTGTTTCCTCAGAAGTGAAGCTTCTGCGGCCATCTCCTCCTCCGATCGCCACTTGGAAGGATCATCCAAGTCCTCGCGGTCGTGTTTCTCCAGCTGCACAAACAAACAAACAAACACAAACACAAACACAAACACTTGTTATGGTTTGTCTTTGAAGCCGTCGTCCGCCTGCTCCCACCACAGTCGAGCACGATGTCTTAAAATGCTAATAAGACGCATAAAAAGTGAGAGAAATCCGTTTCCTCGCTTGGAGAGGCATGACTAGAAACAGGAAGTAGTGCGACGTTGAAAAAGCAAGTTGGGAAAAAAAAAGTGTGTGGCGGTCCAGGTGGTGGACGGATGGAGACGTTTACCTTCAACTTAGAAAACCCAAAGTTTTACTGCCAACTAAAGTTACAGTGACTGTTAGTGACTGTTTCCTTAAATAATTATGGCCAAACCAGCCCCACCTCCCGCTGAATTCCATGCATAAAAAACATGACAGCTTAGGAAAAATAAATAAAAAATGCCATGTATAAGCACGGCTTAACCTTGCCAACACAGAGTCTGCGTTTGAGCCGGCATGCTCGTGTCCTCAGTGCCCACCAAACACCAGAGAGACTGAGAGAGACTTTAAAAGCCTGAAGTCTGACGTCCTCTCCCGTCTGAAGACGTCGTGTCAGAGGTCAGTCAGTTTTTAGTCACACTCCAAGATTTTATTAAGACTCTGGATCCTGAAGGGTCACTCATCTGCAAGACGACAACCACATTCCTTTTGAGACTGTCTGATGAATATTATAGGACTATTATAAGAATATTATGTAATATTACAAGACTTATAATATTGTAAGAATATTATAGAATATTATAAGAATATTATAGAATATTATATGAATGTTATAAGAATATTATAGAATATTATATGAATATTATTAGAATTGTATAAGAATATTATAGAATATTATTGGAATATTATTGCAGTGCTTTTTGAGGTAATCCATATGGGGTGAATTATGAGTAATACTGGTGTGTGTGTGTGTTATTATGGGATGTAGCAGCGTAACTTAACAGCTGGAGGATGGCAGGAACCTTCAGCAACGTTACACTCCAGACATGTTTACCCTCCACCCGGCTCGCTGCTTCCTGTTTGGAGCTGGGCAGAGCGTTCCTATTGGCTGTTGACAAGGTTCACGTCATTGAGCTCAACTCGACTAAGACTGAAGATTTCTGATACTTTTAAACATGTTTGATTTTATCGCAACATCAAGACGAGAAAAAGTCAGAGTGACGCTGAGTTTTATGACCATCTAACACCAAACTGCCCACACTGGAAATCTGTCTGCAACTTTAATTAAGCAGGCCGCATAAAAATAAATAAATAAATAAATAATTAAATAAATAAATCGTAGCATCTATGTCCGTATGAATGAACTCACACAGTCCACTGAGACTTTAAAGACCATATCTTGGATCGTTGGTCCAATTTACTCACACTTTACACTGCAACAAACCATTTTATGAGCATTTTGTCCATTTTTTTTCTGTGAGAAATGAAATATTTCAGTGAAAAAAATAAAGTCAGTATTTCGGGCAGTAATCATTATTCTGAGCAGGTCCATGTTTTTAGTTCACAGGCCACTGGCAGGCAAACCGAAACGTTTTGGACACTGCACAGTGAGTAAAACTCCACATTAATTAACATGAACTAAGCCAGTAATGGGATTAACATATTAGGATGCCTCCTTGTTAAATAGTAAGCTTTACTAATTACCTTGTGCCTACATGTTATAATATTCATCACTACTGTGCTTGTTTGTAGCTGCTGCAGGGTTAATAACTAAAATGATAATAACTAAAAGGTACTGTTAGTTGATCATGACTGAGGGATGCACAGCAAAATGTTAAACCTAATAGTGAGTAGTTAATGTGTAGTTGATGAAGCGGCGGCTGGTGACAGGCAGTGACGAGCCGTGTTGGTATCTGACCTGACAAACTGAGGAAGTGAGCAGATCCCCGGTCACTGAGAGCTTCTGTTGTTGGGAGTTATTGTTTACATGATTGCTCCGACACTTTCTGAGACAATACAGAATGAAAACGCCCCCAGGAGCCGGATGGGGGTGAAAACCTCCTCTGCACAAGCGGGCGGGGGAAAACAACAAGGACAACAACAACAACAACAACGACAGCAGCAGCAGCAGCAGCAGCAGCAGCATTTGCCTCTCAGTTAGTCTTTTCAAGCATAAACGGATGTGGCATCTGAAACAGAAGCACGTCGTCCTTCAGACAATGTAAACATGAGGGAAGCATCACGGTTCATCGGCGGCAGACATGGAGAGAATAAGCCGCGTTACAGAAGACATTTGCTGTGACACATTATGACATCAGCTTGTTGCTGTTTTCTTCTTTTTGTGTTTTGTTTTACTGCTCCTACACAAAGAGGCACCACAATGTGCTTCATCAAAGTGACGCCTCCCTCTGGAAAGCAGAGCTGACAGACTGAGGTTGGGAGCTGGCACCGTTTTATTAGCCAACAGGGGTTCGGCTTGGAGTGGGCAGGACAGGAGGACGAGGGGGGGGGCAGAGCCCTGTGAAATATAAAGTTTGTAACCCATAAAGAATTGTAACGGCACGGGGTCCGGCTTTAACGGCCAGGGCGCCGTGGGGGGAAATGTCATATGCAGCTCTTGTTTAGATAATGTTAAGCTACAGGCTGACCCGAGGGGCGAGGATCCCGAAATGAGACGTCTTGTGCGCTTGACTTGCAACATAAAACAAGCGGTGCAACAAGCCTGCCGCAGGGCTACAGCTTTTTATGTCCCCCAGATACTTTGTTGCATTATTTTTTTTATTCGTGCAGACAGATGAAATGAGCAAGAGACGCAGGGCGACACAGCGTGTCATCAAAATAAATAAATACATAAATACAGGCACCAGTTGCAGGTGACCGACTGTGATGAGGACGGCCCCGAGAAAGGGACGGGTTTATGTTTTATGTTTGGGAGCGAGGCTGTAAAACGAGTCAACATCATTGAGCGGCTCCCTGCGCCCCGGACAGCGAGCAGGCAGGAGCACCGGGGGGCATTACATCAGCACGCCGCCCCCCCCGCAGCCCCGATGAGCGCTGGGCCGGAGATGCTGTCAGATCAGGCCTTCGCCGGGCCTGTCGGCCCACCACAGAGGGCGGTGGGGCGGCGGGGTGGTGCGGTGGGGGCACGTCTCTAAAGGTCCAGAAGTACAGCCGCCCCGCCGGCGCTCGGCCGGCTGGTCGGGGTTTCGCTCGCAGCTCCAGAGCGCTCCGACCTCAGCCCGGCCTCGTCTGAGGCGTCACACTGAGTTACAGTCCTGCCATGTTTATGGCATATCTGTGGTGTGTGGTGGCTGCTGCGGATTTAATGGTGCTGTCTATGCTCGTGTGTGTGTGTGTGTGTGTGTGTGTGTGTGTGTGTGTGTGTTTGTGAGCTGTGGTGGGCGTAAAACAAGTCAGGATTTACACTAAGTGCATGCCAGTTGCATGAATATGGATTAAGCATTCTGTAAATTCAAGCATATTTAAAAAGAAAAAAACACCAACACCAACACCAACAACACACACACACACACACACACACACACACACACACAAAATTGTATATCTGCTGCTAAACTGCAATAGAGTGAATTAATCACCTCGGCTGTAATTTTTTCAAATGGAGCGGCACACCATGATTCACTGCTTCTTGCTGCACTTCAGGACTGCAGGATCAGTGTTAAAATCAAATATGAGGCCAAACATAGAGTTCACATTTATATTATTTCTGATGGCAGCGCCACTATAAACTCTAAAACACTGTAAAGAAACAAAAACAAAAGAAAACCCAGCCAGTGTATCAGGAGCAAACTACTGTACGACCACAGAGACAGTATGGAAAATTCAGCTTCCACAGCTTTTCTCTGTGTGTGTGTGTGTGTGTGTGTGTGTGTGTGTGTGTGTGTGTGTGTGTGTGTGTTGTGCACACAGTCCCTCAAGTTACTTACAAAACTCTGCGCTGAGGTTCTGTGCATCATTTTTGGGGATTTGCGCTGTTTATGTGAGCAGTTACTCACAAAGGCCACTGAAATGGCCTTTTTTAAAGGTACATTCTGCAAAATGACTTAACAACCTTCAATTTCGCACTTCACATCTTTAAAACCAGACTGAGGCCTGCTGCTCACACTCTTAGATTTAAGTGGTTGGAAGCACAAGTGGGTGAGTTGGGGTATTTTTGGAATACACACAGTCAGAGATTTGATCCTTAAGTCCACTAGGGAAAACTAAAAACGACTCGGAGGGTTCCTTTAATCCCACGGGTCACTGCAATTCATTTTGACCGAGGAAATCTCCTTAAAAAAAAAAAATAATAAAATAAAAAATTTGCAGGGAAGCTCCATCAATGCGGGGTTTGTACGTGCCTGTATGGTTTTTCTCTGCGACGTAATATTTGCCCGAGTTGTGCGACCGACACAAATCAAACAAATCATGGAGTCGTTCTGCTGAAGTGATTTGCAATCAACACATCTGAAGTGTGAGATGCACCATTTTTTATTTGTTTTGCACCGATATTATCACCGGGGCATTCTGTGGGCCTCACAGCGCTTACAGCTCAAACCCCGGATGACACTTCAGACTACGTGCATCATTAGCACAAAGGAGCTGTGGCGGCTTCCGTGGCCTCTCGACGTTATCCCCGGCGCCAGGCATCAATCAAGGATCTCGTTGACGCTGAACCCTTCGCTTTCACAGAAACGTCTGGAGAAGGAAAACGTCCACAACACTCTGCCCTCCGCTCCCAGTCATCTGGTGCCGGGCCGACCCATATGCAAATCTGATATATGGCCATATATGAACATATATATTAAATAATGGGACATATAAGTTCACATATTTGGACATATATTTCAGGATATGTGTGCAAATATGTGGCGTAAATATTTGGCCTCTGACATAAGGTAACATATATGTGCATATACTGGATTGCATTATTTATTTTCCACATATATTAAGAACTTTAAGTGTGAATATGTGGCAGATATATTTGTTTAGCACATATATTTCACGATATGTGTGCAAATATGTGGCGTAAATATTTGGTCTCTGGCATAAGGTAACATATATGTGCATATACTGGCTTGCATTACTTATTTTCCACATATATTAAGAACTTTAAGTGTGAATATGTGGCAGATATATTTGTTTAGCACATATATTTCACGATATGTGTGCAAATATGTGGCGTAAATATTTGGTCTCTGGCATAAGGTAACATATATGTGCATATACTGGCTTGCATTACTTATTTTCCACATATATTAAGAACTTTAAGTGTGAATATGTGGCAGATATATTTGTTTAGCACATATATTTCAGGATATGTGTGCAAATATGTGGCGTAAATATTTGGTCTCTGACATAAGGTAACATATATGTGCATATACTGGCTTGCATTACTTATTTTCCACATATATTAAGAACTTTAAGTGTGAATATGTGGCAGATATATTTGTTTAGCACATATATTTCACGATATGTGTGCAAATATGTGGCGTAAATATTTGGTCTCTGGCATAAGGTAACATATATGTGCATATACTGGCTTGCATTACTTATTTTCCACATATATTAAGAACTTTAAGTGTGAATATGTGGCAGATATATTTGTTTAGCACATATATTTCAGGATATGTGTGCAAATATGTGGCGTAAATATTTGGTCTCTGACATAAGGTAACATATATGTGCATATACTGGATTGCATTATTTATTTTCCACATATATTAAGAACTTTAAGTGTGAATATGTGGCAGATATATTTGTTTAGCCCATATATTTCAGGATATGTGTGCAAATAAGTGGCGTAAATATTTGGTCTCTGACATAAGGTAACATATATGTGCATATACTGGATTACATTATTTATTTTCCACATATATTAAGAACTTTAAGTGTGAATATGTGGCAGATATATTTGTTTAGCACATATATTTCACGATATGTGCGCAAATATGTGGCGTAAATATTTGGTCTCTGACATAAGATAACATATATGTGCATATACTGGATTGCATTATTTATTTTCCACATATATTAAGAACTTTAATTGTGAATATGTGGCAAATATATTTGTTTAGCACATATATTTCAGGATATGTGTGCAAATATGTGGCATAAAGATTTGGTCTCTGACATAAGGTAACATATATGTGCATATACTGGATTACATTATTTATTTTCCACATATATTAAGAACTTTAAGTGTGAATATGTGGCAGATGTATTTGTTTTGCACATATATGATGCAATTATGTATACATACATGCATTGTATATTTGGATCATACACCAACTCTCCCGATTCACGTGGGAGACTCCAGATTTTTAACCCTATCTCCCACAGTGCTCCCGGTCAGTAATTTCTCCTGCTAATCTCCCAATTTTACAGTGAAGGAAACAGGTCAGATTGTGGGGGGTATTTGTCGCAGCATCTGGCAACCCTGGCCTGCCTGCGGCCGGTGACGTCACTCAGTCACTCACTAAGTGAAATATCAGATTTGCGTATGGGGAAGCCGAACACAAGGAAAAGAAATGGAACAACAACAGCAGTATGGAGAAAAGTTTAGGGGGGCGCTCGTCTTTGTGTGAGGATTCATCAGATTATTGATTATGATGCGCTGACAAACGAAAGCTCGTCAGGCATTCATCAAGTCTGTTTGTTCTCCCCTGCAATAATGCCCGGTGCCTGTTTACAAACGCTGATGCAAAAAAACGGGGATATCAAGCAACTTTGTAGTGCTAATTGTGTCTCTTTGGGAAAATCTAAAACAGTTATTAGCTGAAGAACAAGTGAGAGAAACACTTCAAAGATAATGCGATGCACATGGCTCTACGTGCAGGGCTTCCCTCCTGAATTGGGCTGCCAGTGTGTTTTATATGAGCGGAGTGTCTACAGCAGGTCTGCTGCATGAGAGAGAGAGAGAGGGAGAGAGAGAGAGAGAGAGAGAGAGAGAGAGAAGAAGAGAGCCAGGCCTGTATCTCTTTTGTATATTTGAGAGAAGGGAAATCTGATCCCCTGGTGTCTTTACTGGCAGCTGTGCTGAAGTCCAAACATTTGCTGGTGTGTGTGTGTGTGTGTGTGTGTGTGTGTCTCCCTGAGGACCTGTGTTAAACCTCCTTAGTGCAGCCCCACTTCTTAGTTGCGGGGCTGCCAGCGCAGACACAGAAAGCGTGCCCGCTCTGTCAGTGATGAACATGCCCATGAATACTAATGTCCTGCGTGAGTCTCCATGTTGGCCCGGCCGCAGCGCGCGCACACACACACACACACACACACACACACACACACACACACACACACACACAGGGGAAACAGGCGATAGGTACATTACAGCAGCACCGAGCAGCTCCACACTTAGCGCCTTACAGTGGAGCTAACACACCATAGGACAGTTTACATCTGCTGGAATACACCGGGGCACGATGTGAACACGTCCGAGCGACCGAGCCCCCCCACCGCCACCGCCACCGCCATCATCATCATCGCCGCTGTAGTGGTTCAATCTGCGCCTTTATTAATGATATAAACGGACCGCGCTGCGTTTTTATCGGCGCTCCTTGACATTTAACATGATACTCGGACAAAAGGAAGCCGTGCAGGATTGGAGGCTCTTGACTTGGGAAAGGATGGAGAGGGTGGGGGGGTTGGCGGGGTGGAGTGGGGTGGAGGTGGGGGGGCAGCGAAGCGGCATCACAAGGTCAACCCGGAGGTCATCAGACAATCAGCGGGAAGCAGAATGAGCTCCGGTGAAAGCTCCCTGCTCCCGAGGAGAACTCGGGTCCACACATCAGGTCATCCGTCACGCCTGATGGACTCGTGGTGTCTGTGGAATTAATAGCCCAAGGTTGCAAATTAAGGATTTTGCTTTAAGGAGGGATTAATATAAAGGGGATGCGGGGGGTTTTGGCCGTGTGCAGTTTTTGGCGTGGAGGAGCGTCGCCCGCAGGGTGACGGTGTGCGTGACGTCAGCTTCATCGAGAGGCCGCCTCACGCTGCAGGTGCTGAGGGCCTCCTCTCAGCAGAAGTGTGCTCCACGAGCCGGAGGAGGCCGGCGAGTGCGTCGCCGCCAACGTCACAGATGGCGTCATTACTCAAGCGACTGAGCTCCGGTGTGCCACAAAACCACACTGTAAAAAATAAATCTCCATTTTTACTAAGTCATTCAGCATTAAAGTCTTGTTTTTCTTCAATCAAGGTAGAAAATCTGCCAGTTGGATGAAAGAATCCCACTTGTCTCCAGTGCAGCTTCACTTGTTTTTCTGGGAATAAGTAAAGATATGTTGTAAAAATGTCAGATCATCCCACTTGTGTTTCCACTCTAGACGCACACTGATACTGGAAACAAGTGGGATTACCTCATCCCACGAGCAGATTATTTACCTTGTTTGGGGAAAGTCTGAATACTCAGCACCCGATAAACTGACTGCTCACAGCGGACAGTCTCCGCAGTGCAGATCACAGAGCTGGATCTTTGTTTTGACAAGCATCATCGCGAGCAACGCGGCCTTTTCGGTTTCTCTGTTTTCACAGTCGGCCACAGCAACAAATTTTGTTTCTGTGTAAAAAAGCGAAGTGACACAGAAATGAAACTTGTCATTTTTCCCATCTGTCAACACAACTGCAGAGCTCAATTTCACATGGACACACACTGTTAGGATCCCAGAGAGCAGGGAGGACAAACCACAGTCCAGACAAAGGAACATAACACATTCAGACTTTAATAATCCATATGCAGAAAAGAGATAGTAGCAGTAGTAAAACAGGTAATAAAAATGATATAATATAATATAAACAAGTCAACAGTGATCATAATGCTCAACACAACTGGTGCAATTCAATCGGTGTGATCGTTTTTTGTGTTTCCTTTGTATGTTTGATGTTTACTGGCTGAGACATCGCTGCCTGAGGTTTGGGGACTTGTGGGGCCTGTTGGTGGCGCTGTGGTCAACCAGTTAGTTTCATTTTGTAAATACTGGATATCAACTTAAAAATGCATCATTCCCCAAAGGTTCATTAAATTTGATCTGCCAGTGTTTCAAGATATTGAAGGTTTTGGCCTGGACAAAAATAAAGCAGTGGAACTGAGTATTTGATTAATCTGATGGTGTCTAAAAATATAAATCTGTACAAATACACATTATGTTCAATTTAGTGTGTCTATAAACTGCCACAGATATGTATGTTATGGCATGAAGAGCAGCGCTGTAAAAACATTTGGTCCAGGTAATTTAATGAGAAGTTGCTCTGCTCTGCGGTCACCTTCACCTGCTCCAGGTCAGACAGTTTCTGCAGGTTAAACTTGAAAAAAGAAAATAAAACACTGAGCTGTGTTTTGGAGGCAGCCGTCAAATGAAGTCTGCAACTCCGCTCGAACACACCCGTCGCCTCTATCTCTGTTCTCGGGCTGTCAAGAGTTGCAGAAATGGATGTGATGTCAGACTCCAGTGTAGTTCCATGGTGTTTCCTTTTTTTTTCTGCTGCGGACTTGTCGGTTCGCTGAAGGTGATGGACAAGGAGCGGGCGCGAGCGTGCTGGGCCTGACCCTCGCAAAACTGAGCTGCCGGAGTCGTGGGCACACAGAGCCGGACTCTCCACGGTCACTGATGAGGCAGAAGCTACAGACGAAACGGGAAGTGACTCCTGGGAAAGCATGAAGTCATCGAGCTGTGGAGATTCATGTGGGGGTCGGTGGTGTCATCGCCCTGTACGGTGCGAAAGGAGAGGTTATGAAGCTAATGGCTATGGCAAATGATCAATGCACACTAACACTAAGGCGTACTAAACACAGTGAGACACTGACAAACAGTCATGCAAAGAAAACTGGTCGGCGAGGAGCTCGACGTCAGTCAAGAATTCTATACTGTCATCAGCATAAAACAAACCTCATCCAACCTGAAAGAATAACAAAGACTCCCAATCATAAACAATACACAACAGATTTTAATATACTGTAACCTCCAACTATCTCAAACAATGACAACAGATGTGTTTAGTGTCCAAATTATATCGTCCTGAACAAAGAAGACAAACAATAGAAGTGATTCATGAAAATGGGAGGAGCAAAAATGAACAGTGCTTCACTTACCTTGTTTAAATCTGGCGTTTGCTTCTGATTTGTGTTGTTGAAGAAACGGAGTCATCCAGAAGAGCTCTGAGAACAGTTTTTTTGGGTTATTTCATATTTCATTGCCGCCTCCGTTCCCTACTAGTCTCCTCTTGACTTTTACAAAGATGCCATGTAGATTACTTCAAGCGGTCCTGCACAAATTAAGATCCTCCTCCTAGTTTGTTGGACATTTATCTCCGTGTGCGATCGGAGCCTCACGGCCTCTTAATTTGATGCCTATCTGGTGGCGTTTATCACGAAACTCTCAAGTTTTACTCAACACTGGAAATGACCCGAGGCTAACCTGGCAGATTCTCCTGGCTTGACAGCTGAGGAAAATAAAAAAATGAATAAAAAAAAAACACCACCTTTCTCCACTCCTCTCTACAGTTTGCACCGATTGTTGCTCCTCTGTTTGGACCGTTAGCTGCCACAGTTCAATAACTGATAGGGGTGATGTTGTGCCCTCGTCCTAAATATGTGGCTGCACATCTGGATCATATTGTTTACGATCATGACTGACAGCGGCCTCGGAGCTGTCAGGAGCCCACACTCGATTTGCCAGAGGAAAGTGTGAAGCTGCTGACACTGAAGGTCAGGAGAGCTGCCATGCAGGACTTGGACTTGGCTTTGTTGTGGTGTTGTGTCTCTGAAGCTGCACGTTCGCTGTATGGGAGGATATCGGGGTTTTGTTATACGCCCTCCTGCCTCCCTGATGAACTTGAGTCCTGCCTCCATGTTGCGTACACCCGTCCAAAGACTCACAGTCGCACAAGAAATGCATGTGAGCTCACCCATACACAGAAAACTGAATGCTAACAGGGACGGTTTTACCTTCCTGCAGAAATTCTGCTGGCTCAGCCATCATGGAAAATACTTCCAATGTTTATTCCTGTTTCTTCTCTCATTCGATTCTATTTTGTTGATTTTTTTTTCTCACTTTGGTCTTCCTGTAGTTTGGCTCTGTAGGCTGTTTTTGGCAAAGAAAGTCAGGATATTTTTCTCTAACTGCGTTGACATGAACGCCGCCTCAATCAGAGAAGACTGGCTGTAGGCGAGTTCGCTGTATGGGAGGATATCAGTGATATTTTCAACGACAACCCCTCCCCCTCCCTCCCTGCCGCCATGTCGCTTCCACCCACATGCAAACCGCTCAAACACTCGCAACCGCGCCAGAAATGCATGCCAGCTGACCGATGTCCTGAAATACACAGGAAATCTAAGAATAACGGGTGGTTTTACCTCCCTGAAGAAATTCTGCTAGCTCAGCCATCACACATGAAAGTAAGGAAATTCTTCTCTAACTGCATTAACATGAACCCTAATAAACCACTCATAATCAGATTATTAGCCTTAATCTGAATAAAATGCCTCTTGTAACCACCTCAATCTGGAAAGCTGGAAATTGGCAGAAGGATGTTGGCGTAAAGCTTTGGTAATCCAATCCTTAAGAAAGTATTAGCACTTAACAGCGATGTAAGACGTCAAACAAATCAGCATCTCGGGTTTGAAAATTTTTTTTCTCTGTTTGCTCGTTCGTCCCTGTGGGGGTAAAGTGAAGGGTCGTGATGAGTTTTCTGGAAAACCGAAATATATCGAGCGTAAAACAAAACTGACAAAGGCATGAAGTACGTCTGCAGGAATATGTTCTGCTGAAACTCCTGAGAGAAGATCGGAAAAATTAATATTGTTCCTGGCACGCAATGTCTGTTTAATCTTGGGAAAGCGTGTTAAAAAAAAAAAAAATCCCTATTCTGTGTAAATGTGCATCTTATTAATGACTTTATTTGGTGTCCGACAGTTAAACTGGAATTTTCAACTGGAATAATTTCAATCAGGTGGAGGAAATATTCCGCATTTAACTGCAGACGCTATCCGATGATCTCAGTGGCTCAATGCCCTGCGTTTACGCCGAGTCTGGGACGCCCCCTAGTGGTGGTTGGTTGTTTGCGTCGAAAGAATTAAAAAATTTTTTTTTTGCAAATCAGAGTCGATAGATAGATAGATAGATAGATAGATATACTTTATTGATCCCAACCAGGGAAATTCTTGTGTTACATCAGTAGAAACATATAATAAAGTTAAATAAAACAGAATAAAGACTGAATATATACAATAAAGACTATAAAGACTAAAAACTAAAAATATACAATAAGGGCTAACCTAAGAATATGAGATATGAGATGTGAAATATACAGATGGTGATGAATATGAAATATACAGATGGAATTGAAGTATACAGATGACTGTAATAGATAAAGAGAGTTAGCATGAAACCACGAAACCAAGAACCAAGTGACAGAACCCGACGCCCGGTACTGGGATTCAGGAACTATCGGACGAGCGTCGAACAGCCAGAGAGAGAGAGAAAGAGAGAGAGAGAGGATTTTTTCCTTTAGTACATTTACTTTATGAATGCCTTTTTGTACACAATGGGAATTTCACCACACGTGATAAAAACTGTTGAAACTCGCAGCTTTAGAATCGAGCCGCACGCTTTTGTCCACATTCTCTGTATGAAAGTCCGGTCAAAAGTTCTTCAGGCAAGTCGTGAGGCACGTGTGTGTGTGCGTGCATGTGTGTGCGCACGTGTGTGTGTGTGTGTGCATGTGCAGCCAACTCGGTGTGCATGTCAAGAAGTGTATTGAGTTCAGAATAACTCAGGTCCCCTCTCTCCATCTCTCTCAGAGCCCCTAAGACTAAGATAGAGATGGCAGCTGTGAGTGCAAAATCTTTTAATCTTCTGTGGTAATTACCTATGGCAATCAGGCCGTTTGCCAGACATACTTCCATGAATCTAATTAGCGGGAAACCTGATAAAATGTCTTTGGGTTTGTATTTTGAAGGGGGTTGATAACACGCGGCGTTCTGGGCTCACCTCAGCCGAGTCTGGAAGGAATTCAGTGTGGTACATTTTTAACACACACCTCCCTTTGTTGTGTGTTGTGGAACATAAGGACACTTTTTTTTTTTTTTTTTTTTTTTTTTTTTGCGTGGGAAGTATCCCACAGAATATACTGTCTTGCTACTGATGTCCTTGAAAATAAAATAAAGGTTATTCCTTTGTGTTGTGTGGTAATTAATGTGAGTATTTGAGTGGAAAATGAACGTATTGAATCACACAAATAATGCATAATGTATTTACGTATCTTATGGGGACGACAAGTTCTCAGAAAACTGATTCTGTCCTTGACTCAAGACAGAAGTACTTTTCCTCTGCTGGTATGTGACTGCAGTAGAAGTAGAAGTACTGTTCCTCTGCTGGTATGTGACTGCAGTAGAAGTAGAAGTACTGTTCCTCTGCTGGTATGTGACTGCAGTAGAAGTAGAAGTATTGTTCCTCTGCTGGTATCTGACTGCAGCAGAAGTAGAAGTACTGTTCCTCTGCTGGTATGTGACTGCAGTAGAAGTAGAAGTACTGTTCCTCTGCTGGTATGTGACTGCAGTAGAAGTAGAAGTACTGTTCCTCTGCTGGTATCTGACTGCAGTAGAAGTACTGTTCCTCTGCTGGTATGTGACTGCAGTAGAAGTAGAAGTACTGTTCCTCTGCTGGTATGTGACTGCAGTAGAAGTAGAAGTACTGTTCCTCTGCTGGTATCTGACTGCAGTAGAAGTAGAAGTAGTGCAGTAAAAACCTCCTGCAGTAAAAGTACAAAGTGTCTCATGTCAAATGTCCTGGCAGTAAAAGTGACTGAGCTCCTTTTTCCAAACAGTAACTGTGTTAGCTGGGATCTTTTCCATGCAGTTAGAAAAGGAGGAGAGAACACGCTGCACACTGCATGCTTTTAAAGGGGCATTACGCTCAACTGAAGTGAGGACCCTGTAGACTCAACCGACACATGTGGAATAAGCACATAATATGATGGTTGAGTCTACATGGTTCTCATCGTCCGGCCAACCGGTCCTTGCTTCCATCGACCATCTGCAGTTTTTCACGGTGCAGCTTTTATTTTGAAATTTAGAAACGACACAAAGCTGAACCCACAAAGTAGAAGCGGGTTCCTCGTCTCATCTTTTATTGTGAAAGGTTCCGCAGTCTGTCACTGATCATCTGTTCTCTGTTATGGATCTGATTTAGAATGCAGTAAAGGAAGAAGCTCGAGCAGAAAATGGACTGAAGTAGAAGGAACATCACGACTCAAAGGAGCCACTCAGTCACAGTAATGTGAGTAAATGTAATCAGTTACTTCTACCTCAGGAGCCCAGAAGCTCCGTGTATTTATCAGTTTTGTCTCCTCTTCATCACTCGGGCACAGTTGAAGTTCTTTACATTTTTCTTGAGGCACAGAAACATTTACATTTCTCCTCAAGAGCGACGTAGCGTGTTACAAGATGACTGAGCGACTGGCACGGAAAACCTTCAAACTAGAGAAATAATTTCGATTACGAATGAAAATAAAGGCATTAGATGTACAGTTGACTGGAAGTATTTCTGTCATACTTGATAGAGGTTGGTGTCGAGTGCTTTGAGGTGTCTGATAGAGTAAACAGGCCCGAGGTTCGCCGCTCGCTGTACGTATCAGAAACAGAAACGACAGCGCAGACAGCTGGGTTTCCATCCACCTATTTTTATTCGCATTTTCAGAAATTGCGAAAAAAAAAAAAAAAAAACTTGGATGGAAACGCCAGAAATTCGAAAAACGGCCGAAAATTCGCAAAAAAGTTTTTACGCTTGGAGGGGGTGGATTTCTCAGCGTATCGATAAAAGAAAATGCGACTTTTTGCTGTGGAAACAGGTTTTGCGAATAAACGATGACTGGACCGGATACCACGTCACACTTCTACGCTACAGTCTTATTATTAGTTATTATTATTATTAGGGAATCTGTCCCTGATCAGCTGTTGAGTGTCAGCTGAGTGTTTGTTGTTGTTCAGTCGACACACAGACACTATCTGATGATGTCATCTCACGGCGCACTCTCCTCTCAATAATCGCAAACAAAACTAATGGAAACAGGCATAAATTCGCATTTTCTTTTGCGCATTTTGACAAAATTCGCTCAAAAATTTCGATATATTTGGATGGAAACCCAGCTACTGTAACAGCACAGAGGAGTTTCCTGTTTCTCTGCTGCAGTCAGGTGCATGACATCGTGGGAAACTGTATTTTCAGGCCGATGTTGTGGCTGAAGAGAGAGACATTAAACTGAAATGTGTGGTTTGGGACGGGGAGTCAGACTCACGGGGTAGAAGGAGCAGTGTGTGTGTGTGTGTGTGTGTGTGTGTGTGTTGTGTCTGCTCCTGTGTGCTGTGCTGACATCCTGAATGAGAGCTGTGCTTCTTTATTTAGGGTTCTGGTTCCTCACACACTTCCTGTGGTTCTTTAAAGTGCTAAAGGTTCTTCATGTTTATTGGAGTTATTTGGTGGCGGCAGCAGCTAACAATTCTTCTCCTTGTGGATTAATGTGCAGATTATTTCCTCAGTGAATGGATTAATGTCTGAACGGGCCAACGACATGTTCATGTTGGTTTCCAACCTGCACACAGTCATTTGATTTAAGACACTCACAGAACTAAAGTTACTAAAGAACCATTTATGCCCAAAAATCACCAGGATTTCCTTGTGAGTTTTTTATTATTATTATTATTATTATTATTTTTTATAAATTTAGGACTTTATTCTCAGAATTTCCGAGTATTTTTCCCCACAATTTTCAGAATCTCAGATTTTTCACATTTTTTCTCAAACATTTGTGATTTTTTTCTTGTAAATTTACCACCTTAATCTAAAAAATGGATAGGTTTTTATTTTATTTTTTTCCAGAATATCAGCCCCCAGCTTTTTTTTTTCTCCCTGCAGTGGCCGTCGTATGTCGTCGTACATTTGGTTCGGTACAGTTGATTTGGTTCGGTTCGGTTGCTTACTGGCCGGTGGAACTACTTTCGCCTCTGTATCCCTCCACAGCAGCTTCCGTCAGCAGCGTCACAGAAACAAAAGTAGTTCTTCTGGTTAGCAAGCGCGAGTGCTGCGAAAGAGCATCGATATTGAATAACAAACACACGTGTCTCGCTGTGCGTCCTTCAAAACATTATTTTTTTTCCAGCTCAGCGTGGCGTTTGCTGGTCCAGAGCCGCTTCACTCCTTCTGGAGCGGAGCGGTCCTGCTGAGGCGAGCAGCCGACAGGTCGACCTGCAGGAGCCATTACACTGCAGAGGGGCAAATGCCACCTTTTGGATCGGAATCCAAACTCTCACTGTAATATTCAGCCAGTTTTGATCAGCTGACCCCCCGGCAAGAAAATGACGTGTACAGATGATAACGCCTTTAATTCAAATGCAAACGACACATTTGAGAGCTCCGCCCCCTCACAGGAGCGTTTGCACGGGTGTCACTGCTTTCTTATTTTTTAGCTTTCACTGTGTATAACATGCACAGTACACAGACCTCATGCTTTTGTCTGTCAGGGACGCTCGCCTTATCCTTATGAGGAAAAAAAAAAACACATTTAACACATTTAACACTGTTCTCTTTTCTGACTAGTAATTTAGTAAATTTGACTGGAGCTGCTTTTTGGTTTGACAGGGTTATTTTTCCAGCTGTAATTTTCCTGCGGCTGAAATGTGCTCTGTGGTTTTCTCAGGGCCTTTTCACACCTGAGAGGCTGATCCCGCATCTGAACCAGGCTTCATGGTTTTATTAGACTGTTCACACTCGGTCCGGCTGCTTTGGTTTCACGCTGCAGATCTGTGACTGGTTCACAGACGGATGTGTGCGTGACGTTGCTGTCAGGCTGGCAGGTAGGCCTCTATCGCCGTTTGAAATAATGGAGAAAAATTAATGAACGGGGAGGGGGGGGGGACTAGTGTTAAATTCAGTTTAGTTTTAGTCTTAGTCTTGTGTCAAATGACTAGTTTTAGTCGTATTTTCACATTTTAGTCGACAAAAAGTCTTGGCATTTTAGTCTAGTTTTAGTCGACCAAATTACAAAGTAGTTTAGTCTAGTTTGAGTCAATAGTCTTTTTTTAGTCTTTGACCTGCATCATGTTGGCTTTTTTTTATTTAACAATATGTTAAATTATTATTATTATTTTAAAAATGTAAATTGCTTATCAAACAGACCTAACAATTCAGCTACCAATGAATGAGCAGTAGTATGCTTGTGATAACATAGATTGAAAAATAAGCCAAAGTTGCGTTCAAGTGCAACTCCAAAAAGGAGGACAAATAAGCGTCCGGCTTGAGGCTGCGCCGGATGCTGGACAAGGCATTTAAATTCCGGACTGTCCGGCCTAAATCCGGACGTATGGCCACCCTATCAGCAGCGCCAACTTAAATCCAAATCCAAATTATTTTACCCAAAACAAATACAAAAACAAATACACACAGTGTTGCGTCAGCACAGACGTTACGCCCGACCTGAGAGGTGCTGCGTGTCGCCGTGACGCCTCAGTGACACGGCGACACCGACGCCGCTTCCTCTGGTGGACCGGCGGCTGTGTCACACACTTTGGTTTGATATCAGGTCGGAGGTTCGGCTGTTTGGTCTGGATCGTGGTCCGAGGGAAGTTTCACTCCTGTCACTTTGGTTCAGATCCAACTGGAAAGTTCGAGTCCGGACTAAACGAGGCGCAGCTTTAAGTAACGCCTCAGGAGCTCGAACAGCACTAAATATGATGTTTAGTATTCCTTCCCCTGAGGAAGCGTGGTGTTTTCAGGTGATTCCCTGTAGATTTCCGGGGACGATTTCCACTCCTAAAGAACCAAACTGCAGTTCACTTGGAAAGGAACTAGGACCTTTCTGCTCATTCTGAATGAGGCATTCATACATTAAATTTATGCCAAAAAAAAAAAAAAAAAAACTGCTGCCATTGTAGAAAACTGTGAGCTGACAGAAATGACAGAGAAGGATGCATTTGAACCCAAGCTATAAATATGGGCAAATAAACAACAACAACAATAATGACAACAACAGATCACTGTAACTGAGCGCAAAAAAAAAAAGAATGTATTTCTGTATGTGTTAGCATTTATATATATAGATGAGAAATCAGGCCAGAGAGGAAATATTTAATGATAACAAATGTATTTTACAAAGTGGTCATAAATATACATCTTCAAGATGTTATATTGTAAATATTTATCTTCTGGCCTGATTTCAAAACTCTGGCATAAACCTTCATTAAAAGTTTAATTACTCATGTAATGGGTAGGTTTGGATGATTCAGAACCTTGATTAAAAGGCAATTAGATCTGACTACCTGGTCCTGCACTTCGCCCTTGATTAAAGCGATATCTCACACAGAATAACACTTCCACTTCGCAGCAGAAATACCTGCAGGAGCCCCGCCAAGCTCTCACCACCAGCAATACTTATTTTATCTATTTATTCATTTATTTAATTTTTTTTTTTTTAACCAGCCATAATACGTTAAAAATTACATGACAAAAATGATCATACTTTGAAGGTATGATATGGGAAACAGAATGAAATAACATTACCTGGAATTAATTGTCCTTGTTAACATGTAAATTAAAACTGAGTCCCAAAGTGGGGAGCAGCTGCAGCTGGCCGTTCAGAAATGTCTACAGAGATAAGAGAACTAAAAAAAGAAAATGCTCTACCTAAGGGAAATATTACACACGGTTAGAAAAAAAAAAAAAAAAATCTACACCTTAGCAAATCATTTAGTCTCATATTCATTGTTAAAAATGTTCCCCAAGCAGGTGAAGCTAGTGGGGTGAGAGTTTCACTTGTTTGGGGATTTTTTTCCCTAGGAAAAAAGAATAAATATGTTGAAACAAGGCTGAATAATGCAGATCAGCTCACAAGTATTAACAACGACACAGAAAAAGAAAAAAAAAAAAAAAAGCAGAAATAAGTGGATTATTTCATCCCACTGGCAGATTTTTTTTTTTTTTTTTACCTTGTCTGTAAATCTTGTAAACTTAAGATTTTAACACTGAAGATGAGACTAAGTGACCTGTTAAAACGGAGATTATTTGAGTGTATATCTAAAAAAAAAAAAAAAAAAAAAAAAGATGGATGCATTCACAGAACATGAAAAAAAAAAAACACCTCACACACTGGAACTGAACACGTTCTGGAAACGTCTTTGAGGCAGCATACGGCCGGACTCGGCTCGGCACGCAGCACACACTCCTCAAAGTGGAGTGGAGGAAATACCAGGCAGGAGAGAGAGAAATTGCACTTGATTAACCCCTGGCAACCCCATTTTCTCCTATGGTGACTGGGTGTTGGGCGGCTCGCGGGCCACAACCCCATACGTCAGACAGGACATGCTTTTATTAAACAGTGACCCCCGAGGTGAGCGGGAGGTCGTCCTGACCTCGGCGCCATCCACTTCCACTGAACAGATAACAAGCCTTCTATAGGCACTGTAGCCAATCGCCAATATAATATAGACACAAATGGAGCTGGCCTATGGAAGAATGGCCCAGGCAGGAATGGTAAATGAGACCGGGCCGGGTTAAGACCCCGGTCTGTCAATCAGACAAGGCCCGGGTGACGCACTGTCTGGGCCTGCCGTGAGCTATATGTGGAGCTCACATTTACATAAGTATCAGCTGAAGCCTGGAGTCAGGATATCTGGTGATGTGAGCACAGCGTCTGAAGATGCGGTAATGGGCTCGCTGCATCGAAAGTGAGAGAAATGCAGAAATACAGAGATGCAGCTGGAACCGAGCTGCCGTCTGACGCTGAAATCGTGTGGTGGAAATTAAAGCGCCGCCTGATTCCACTGTTATCACACCGCTGAATGGACGTCATCAGTCATAATCCCCCCCCCCACAGGCTCGGGTTAGAAGGTCCCTGCTGCACCTTCAGGGCGGGTCAGAAGCTGTTAGCATCTCTTGCTATCGTCAGTCTGTCTTAACCAATCACACGGGACCCTGGAGCCGGGCGCACCGTGACGCAGCATGAAGACCAACGAGTCGGCTCTATCGGGAAGCGGGCCGGGTGGCGGATGGATCAATCGAGCAGACTTAAGGCCCTTGAACACCAAGTCTGTATTTTTTGGTCTGAAACTCCGACATCTGTTTCCATTATCAAAGTTTTCGGAAGAGGTTTGGGTTTCCAGGTGAACGGCTGATCACCATAGAAACTGAAATGAACCCATTCAGTTTCTGTGGTGACCGGCTGGTGCCACTTTTCCCTCGGCACAGTTTGGATTTGGTCGATCAACCTCCTCGCTGCTCTTGACGCCTTCTCAGAGTTAGACCGATCCGACGGTTTCTTTTTGTCTCGTATTGCGAATTTCGGCAAAGAATAGAATAACAAAAAGCATCGGAAACAGTGTGCGAGGTTTCAAGGTTTTTTTCCAGGTTTTTTTTTAATCAGATGATGCATTAAAAATCACATACAAATAAAAAGGACTTGGTGTCCAAAGGTCTTTTCACTCATTTAGGAAATGTTACCTAATGTCTCCTAACCTTAACCACGACACTTCCCTAACCTTAACGAAAGCAGTAAGTACGTAAAGCTTTATTTTTATATAGCACTTTTTAAGACACAAAGTGCTTCACACGTGGAAAAAATAAAAATATACAAAGAACAGGCAGCACAGACAGAGAAGACATCGTTCCAGAGGTCTTCTATAGTGATCTATAGACCTGCTCATAAAAAAGCTGCTTCAAACAGTCCAGAAACTCAGCAGAACGAACTGGTTTGGTAAGATTATTCCAGAGAGTTGGGTCTAAAACTGCACGGGCGTCGTCACCTTTAGTTTTGCATTTGGAGAGCTGAGGCCGAGATCTGAGGATAAGAGTGGTCGAGACGTGATTATGGGAAATGAAGAGATCGACATGTACAGTGGTGGAAAAAAGTTTTTGGACACCCTTAAAATTTTACACAATCTCACAATCTCAAATATTATCATGAAATATTTGTGGAAAAATATTTTTGTGTTTCAAAAGGTGTGGCTGCATTAGACAGATACAAACAAATACAAATTATATTTTTTTGTTTATTGTTTACAAGAAAAACGAACAAAACTAAATTCTTGACAGAGTAATCTTTATCTTCAGGCGTGTTTCCTGCGTTAGGTTCCTTGTTTTAGCCATTTTTGTGTCTGAAGAACTTTCAGATGTGCTGCTTTATATAGACACCAAGCTTGGCAACAAAAATTGTGTCTTTTAATAAAAACAATGACCTTCATCACTGGTACCAAAATGACCCAATACTCAAAATTACTTATGTATTTTTATGGAACCAATCAATTTGAAGTTTTTAATGGCTTTTTTTAGGATTTGTTTAGTATTTTGCCTGTGACTGTACTAAAAGAAATTGCACTTGAAGACCTAAGAGTGATTTGTTAATGCAATATTTCACAAATGCATGGGGTGTCCGAAAACTTTTTTCCACCACTGTACGTGTAGGCAAGGTCTGTACCTCCTTTCTCTGGTTGTTTTGCTCTTTTAATTTATCACTTTGAAAAAACGTAATGCTGCCTTCGATTAGTCTTCTTACTATTCTAATATGGCGTTCATGGACAGAGCAACATTTTCTTTTCTTTAAAAACAGATATTTTAATTTAGGGCAAGTCAGCCACCCAGCTGAGCAGAAAAAGAGTATTTATCACTCCCACTCTCCTGCCTTTGTCTCTCCTCATTGTATAGTGTGTAGTGAGCAGAAATACAGGAAAAATGTCTTTAACTGATTGCACATTATCTCCACAAATGATATGTGAATGTAACTGTCTGAACTCAAAGCACACAGTCGATAAATTAGCACCAGTGGTGCTGTAACTGGGCCGTGGAGTCACTTTGTCAGACTTCTGCTAATGACAACATCTAATATTTGATCTTGGCACCAACTTTTGCGCCGCACATTAAAGATTGAGAGAGCGAGTTGGTAGTTTTCTTTTGGAGTGGTAGATATTTAACGCAAGTCATTTTAGGGGAATTCACCACGATCATGATGAAAGAAAGCACGGACAATTTTAAACTCTCCTCCGTCTCGTTTTTTTTTTTTTTTTTAAACACTGTGGCTCAATTAAATACCATCAAACAGAATATCTAAACCCAACGAACTGTTTGATTAATTCATGTCTGTTTCTAAATTCCACTTTTTGATGAAAAGAAGAAGAGAGACCCTGATATTACAGCCGCCTGATCCCATGGGATGAATGGAAATATGGGCCTGTCCCATTTGGTAGCAGAGAGTAACAGAGAAATATTAACCACCATCACTTCCATTACACTGGAAACGCCTCCAACCCTCGCTGATGGAAACATTAAACCTGTGATGCCGACAGCCAAGCAGGTGTTGTGGCTGCATGGTTTCATCAACTTCATTAAACGGTCAAACCGGTATAATGCAATTAAAGCACAAGGTAAAGCTGCATTATGGAACTGCGTCTGCCTAATCAGAGGAAATAAAAGCGCCATCGCTGTGAAAACAGCAGCCATAACTATGAATCGTCACACCCCAGCTATGAATTTACAGTTGGCAACATAATATGAACATGGGTTGTTTTTTCTGATTCAGCCTCCGGGTCAGTTTAGTCTTTAAACACTAAGAGGACATATCGACCACAGCTCGTCGGGCACGAGAAGCAAAAATGTTCACCGAGAAGTCAAAGCT
This sequence comes from Myripristis murdjan, assembly GCF_902150065.1. Lineage (NCBI taxonomy): Eukaryota > Metazoa > Chordata > Actinopteri > Holocentriformes > Holocentridae > Myripristis > Myripristis murdjan. Next base: position 35,031,716 of record NC_043984.1, read on the forward strand.
CATGTGCTGAAACAGTCTCCGGGTCCTACTTTTGTGCCAACGCCATGTAAATTTCATCTAGTGATTTTGGGCAACAGAGGCAGATGACAACCCTGAGCGCCAAGGAAACGACCGACCTGGCCACACTGGAAAAACAACCAACTGTTATTTGTTTAAGGGAGTTAAAATGACTGATATTTACGTTTTGTTGGCGTGAAGTAGGCGGAGTGACGCGGTAGAAAGAGTGATCACGTTCATGTTAGGAGGCAGGTGAGGTGGTGGTTCAACTCCTGTGTCAGGTGAGGCTGTTTTTCGTTTCCCGTGCGGTATTTTAACCCAAACCACGGCTCTTTTTCTAACCTTAACTAAGTAGTCAGCTGGTGAGGTAGCAAGTTAGTGAGCTTATTAGCTTGACAGTGAGTTTGTTAGCTCACTAATTCACTAAAACACTTATATATGTAATTTTTTGACACATTCATGTATGTTGTTACGGTATTCATTGGCAAACGACCTATTCCGTCATTGAGGTAAGAAGATATGATGGAAATGACACTACAAATTCTGGAAACAAGTTGATTAGCACTGGAAACACATGGGATTATCTCATCCCACTGGCACATTTTTCACTTGTTTGAAGAAAAACAAGGTTTTAGTACCAAACACGACTAAATGATTTGTTAAGATGGACCTTGTTAAGTGTGACCTGATATTGACCTCGGTGGATCATTCTTTCATAAATGGACGTTCAGTGTTAGTTTAGTGTATTTTAATGTTTAGTTGTCTGGGACCATGCATGGCACAGTTAAAGAGTTAATCTGTGTCTCTGTAGTCCTAGGACAGGAAATCAGAGAGCTGAGGTTTCAGAGAACTGAGGTTATGACTGTAACCTAACAGCCTGGTAAGCTGAGTGATTTGGAGAACAGAGACTGTAGCCGGTTTACGACGGGTTCAGGTACTACAGGTACATCTGGAAACAAACCTACTGACACTGTTTCAGTTTTCCTCAGAGACACAGGTGGAGTGGAAACGTCGGGCGTGGAGGACAAACAGCTGGAGGAACATTTTGAGTCGAGCCTGCCTCCTCTGGTTAGTCCTAACGCCGTCGCTGTGGCGAGGCACCACGTGCTCTGTGGCAGATTCCTGTGGTGTTTGTGTTGTTACGGCGCTGAGCCGTGGTATTCTTGTGGTATTCCTGTGGTATTCCTGTGGTATTCTGAGGTCTGTGTGGTATATTCTTCTGTATGATGTGGAAAACTCTTTAGTTGATTAAAGGTCATCTTGTGGAGGCTGATGGTGTTTTCTCTACATTTTATCTAGTAAATGTCAGATTTATTCCGAGGTATGTGATTAATTAAACAAAATCTGGAATTGTTTGCATGTTAGCTAGTGTGTGTTAATTTATATTCAATAAATCCTTAATTAAATATTATTGTGTAATGAATGTCCTTGTGTGCTGGATGGAAAACACAATATAAATTCAAATAACCAGTGAGGGACCTCACTTGATGATTATTACAGCTCAACACATTTCATTGAATTGTATCAACATAATAATGCAGCGCTGACTATAATAGCCTGAAATACACCACCCTTACTATTTGTAATGGTAAACATGCTTTTCATAAGGCAGTCAAATCATGATTCATTTTTATTTCTCATGAGTCATGTATATTTCACTTGTCATATTTCATTTATTATCATGTATATTTCAGTCTTTTAATCAATCCTGTATGGCTTAATTATTAAAGAGCTTACAGGGTCTTTTGCTGTTATGAATATAAATCCTATTTCAATACGTCTCATTGTAGTCGGTGCTGTGGTTTGGCTGCTCACCGACAAAACACACTCTGCCTCTGGTGTCAAAAAAAAAAAAAAAAAAAAAACATTTCCACTTAAGGCAAACTACTGGAGATAAATAGAGCTACGACCAAGTTTTGACAGGAGATTGCATATTTTGTGGTGGACTGCTTGGTGAAATGTATTACATAAATATTTTACACCAGAAAGTCAGTGTAGTCCTTGAATGAGTTCAAGATGGAATCAAATGTAATTTTTTATGCATTATCTCCTATGTTTGTTGCAGAGCTGACTTGCAGAGTCCCATATCCCCCGATGACAGGTGATTTTAATCAAGTCAAACCTTTTTCTACTTTTATAAAGTAAGTGGAGGAAGAATCTCAGCAGAATTGAATGAACAGGTGTTTTCTAGACACATCTTCTCGTCGGAGTGATCTGATTTCTGATTTCTGTCAAGATCTTCAGTGTGCATAAATATTGGAAATATAACTACTTCTCACTCCAGGGGCCAAAACGCCGCAGGCTCGACCAATAGGATGTCTCTCTGAAAGGACGAACCAGGATGTACAAAAATAAAGTGCAATTGACTCCTCATCTCATCCTGTTTGATTGAATTCACCAAAGGAGTCAATTTATGGGTTCCTCGCCAATTTCTTCTCTGTATTTAGAAGCTTTCGGTTCAGAACTGCGCCGAGATACCAATTGGCACAACACACACTCAATTCAATTCAGAGCATCCATTCCTAACTTTAATGGCCTTAGGTGCTCTTGCCTCCTCAGTCATAAATGTTTTCATTTCCATCAGAAATTTTCCATTTACTTAAACACTTCTGTAGTAAAACATATTTCTTAAAGTGGATAATTCACAAATTTAGGAAATGGTTTCCTGTGCTTTGTTTTACCTGAGTGGGGGGATCTAAAAAAAAAAAAAAAAATGTAATCCCTGCTGCTGCACCAATTGGGATTTCCATTTAATTTTGCTTGAATAGTGTTTCACATAATCTCTCAAGCCAGCTTTTCTCTTTTCTCTTCCACAGTTTTCACAACGCTCCAGAGAGAGTCTATGCTGTACCCTGGAGCTCGTTAAAATTTGAGCACCAGACAAAGAGAGAAGTTTTCATCTTCCAGCAGAACAGGGTCTTCAGACTGGAAGATGTTTTGAGAAATCACGACACCTTTGCTCATAAAAATACGTTCCACTCAGGGTGGATGGCTAATATATGAGCAATGCCCTAAACCACAATGGCATGGGCGCACAGCGGACTCAACGCAGACGACACCAGTCAAACGAGACGTTGTTAGACACGAAAAGTCTAACAATTCTCAACAGAGCTGCATTAGCCAGGCTTCAAGAACTGGTTTCCAGCAGGACAAATGTTACTGGACAGCAAAGCAGACATTGAGATACGAAAGCAGATAAAGATGTAGGAAAATGACCAAATATTCTCCTGCCACCTCCAATATCAGCTTCAGAAATATCTGGAAATTGCAGGAACCACGTTTCACCAAACAGAGAATAACTTGATTTTTGTACAGGATGTGCACATTTTTATTTTTGTTGTACTGTTTGGTTATGAGAAATTGCAAAAAAAAAAAAAAAAAAAAAAAAAAAAATCAAGGGGTGTACCGTTTATGACTTCTGTCTTGATTTCACTGCTCACGTTCTTTATTATTATGAAAGTTACTGAGGCAAGCCTTTATTTCGGGAACTTGCTTGGCACCTTGACCCATTTTTACACCGAGTGTTGGGGTCTCGCTCTACATTTTTCCTAATATATGACTCAGTTGTTCATTATGGCTGGCTGTTTGGGGTTGCCTGACGTGGATGTGATTGTGACCTTTTACAAATTTTTGGTTACGCTGAAATGCATGATGTATGCTGTGAGATGGTATGATTTTTAACCTTTTATAAGCACCAAATCTATGCTTACATTGTCCTTAATAGTGGTGTGAGTGGCCAGTGTCATATGGGGCGTTGGCTAAATTTGTTACCTAATGAAGGTCTAACGATCAAAATGTTATCAGATCAGTAAAGTTTATTGCAAGCAAGAGGAAAGTGTGTCTCTGTCAGCCTTTCGGGTCTTTTGCATCGGCGTGCAGAAGCTTTTGTAAGTTTTGTTTGACAGCATACATTCTCAAAATACCTCTTTTCCATATTTTCTCGTACTTCTGTACCTCTGTCCATCTCTCTCTCTTTCTCACTTTGTGTCTGTGATTATGCGATCACTCTCTGCCGCATGCACAAATCTATATTAAGCACCACGCTGTTATCCTTCTTGCATTGATGTAATGATTCCTACTCTGAGAAATCTGTGGCAGTGACTGTCATTTACCTTGACGCCAAACTCGGCTTCAGAGGAGCGGGATTACTGAAACAGACAGTGTGTGTGGCCCGACTGTGAAGTGCACAACACAGCAGCTTGATTTGCAGAATTAATGCATTTCCTTTTTTATTAAGGCCTGCCACCCGTTATTCACTTTGTAGGTACATTTTTTTTTTTCTTGAAAATGAAATATGCTGCCAGGTAATGAGAAAACCGCCTTCCATCTTAACATAAAGTGACTGGCTGTCTAAATGAGTTGCAGAAGGACGAGTTAAGACAGGACAAACATACTCACAGTGAGTACATTTGCTTTTGAAAATTGACAAGCGTTTCCACGGCTGTGAAAGACAACTGCTGCCACAAAAATAACTTCTAACATTCGCCACAATAAAAGTAACAGTAAACTAACTGCAGCAACTAACAAAACTTGAGTAAAGACAAAGTTCTGAAAGTCTTATGCAAGGTTAATTATAGAAAACACACTTCTTCCCTAAAATTCTACTTTTTGTTTTTTATTCTTTTTGTATATTTGTATTGTGTTATAAGATAAGATAAAATAAAATAAAATAAAATAAAATAAAATAAGATAATCTTTACTGACCACAGATATGGAAATTTGCCTAAAACTATGTGAGTAACACACCAATTGTGGAGGGGCAACTTGTGTGAATTTAAACGCTTTCTGTTTTACTGTCTTTAACTTTTTTTAAATTACCATTATAAGGTTCCAGATGCAACCAGGAGCTGTTGCAGAGTTATTTATTTAGCAGCACACCAAGTCAAAAACCCTAACCCTAACCCTAACCCAGAGAACCCATTTTCATTCAGAGATCTGGAGGTCAGAGGTCAAGAGACCACTGCTGAAAACAGACATGCTGGTTTTTCCCTCGCCAAAAATTTGCCTTACTCTATATTTAGCCTCCTTTGCGATAACGTGGCATGACATGCTTGGCATCAATCGATTAGGTCGATTAGTATCTAAGACTGAGCCGCCTTCAGTTTCTGAAAGACAGGACGTTGGTGGGGCCAACCGGCGGGCTGTCAAAACACTAAGGGGTTAATGATTATTGGCTCGTATTTCCTAAAATTCTACTTATTCTTAGGTTCTACTGACATTTTGTTTTACTGCTTTTATAAGTTCATGGTCCATTACATTGAACATGACTGGGCGATGTTCCAAGTTAAAGTCCTTGTATGTCAATACTTATTTTTGCAAATAAAACTGGCTGTGGCATATTTTGCTGGAACAAAATTCGAGCTGTTTGAGCAGCTTTGAAACGTGTGCAGGGTCTGTTGTCGTGGTACCTGCCCCAGTCTCAAAGCAACATGGTGACCTTTACTTAATGATTATTGGCTTGTGCGGGTTTTTTCCGCCGGTCTCTCTCTTATCTCGGTGCTGTTTGGATAATTCGCCCTGGCGTGTTGGCCTCGGTCCAGCTCAGCACGCCGTCCCCCGACCGGACAGTGTTGTGGAGTCTTGTAGGACCGCTGGACAATCTGGTGCTTGTCACAAGATCCCAACATCCTCCTCTGACCCACAGAAAACTAATTACTCCGTGTGACAGCTTTGCCTGTTTTTTTTTTTCATGCCTTAACCCTCCTTTGCCAAAGGCTGAGCAGGAACAGCTTTGGAAGGGACGGGGATGTATTTACTGCAGGAGCGGCCGGCCTCTAATTGAGCCAGCAGCGCTCTGCGAGTCCTGGCTCTCCTCCATGTTGGAGCGGCTCTCAGTGGTACTGACAGTGTGTCTGTGATGCTCTGAGCTGCTGACCCACCTCGGCTTGGCCTGGACTTTGTCTCTACTTTTTAAAGACACCGACTGTCAATCAGTGGCGGGAGTGAGTGACGACGGGCCCGGGTGGAAGAGTTGCGCCCTTGCCTACGATAGTTAAAGGTTCAAATCATTGACGCTGGTGGGATTATCTAATCTAGCAGCGAAAACGACATCTAATGACAACAGTCGGAGGCAAACTGCTGACAAAAACAGCATCAAGGACGGCAGTGAACTGGGCAGCAGGTTAATCACTGCTGGAAGAGAAGAAACTACAAGGACACAAGACAAAGAAAGAGCTAGCTGCCAAATCCAGCTTCAGGAAACACAACAAACAGCTTCACACTGCGCACAAGGGGCCACTGATATCTCTGAGATTCTCTGGAGAATACGGACCATTTCTGATGGAGATTCTGTTTTGTTGGTACGCATCATATCTGGTCAAATATGGACTCAATAAACATTGTTAGGACCTATGTTATATTATGAAACCAGATATATCTTATGTTTTGTCATGCATGTGTTCCAAATATGACCTTATGTCATGTCTGGAAATATCCAAGTTCAGTATTTTTCAAGAATACTGAGTGTATCTGGCAGATCTGTATGTGGTGGTGTGTATCTACAGTATCTGGGATGACATGAACTCTGGACTGTGGAGGTATAAAGTGTTCCCATACTGGAGTTTGATTTGCTCCCAACATGAAATCTCTGACTGTCATATTCACAGAGTATCACCATGGATATCATCATATTTGGATCGTATCTTGGAGTATTTGGGCAACGATTCTTGGGGATTCTTGGGGTTTCGGCGCAGTGTTCGGCTTCAGTAAACACACTGCCTCGACAGTGCAGCTTCAGAAAACACATAAATACTGACCAGCACAGACTTTTGCCTCTAGTAATGCAGCTAGCCGTTGCCTTCTATTAATTACAAAAAAAAAAAACATCCAATTTCACATTCATCTCTCTCCATTTCTCTTCCTCTCGCTTTTCCTTGGTTTTATTGGAAATAAATCCCCTTTCCTTCCCTGACCAGGACCTGGCCGCTCTCTGCAGGACGCTGGAATAGACGACAACATGTGACATGTGTGTCTGACATGTGACTGTCCGTGAGCAACAGAACGACGGCTATTTGTTTAAGCAATTTCCCCAGCAGTCTTAGCAGCATCACAAGAAGAAAAAAACAAAACATTGGAGTAACCATGACGATGACACACTGTTCAATACTGCAGTTAAAAATGAGACACTATCCACGGTCAGTTAGTGCAGTTATCTAAGTTATCTGTAGTTTCTTATTGATATGACTGGTGATGTAAGTCGGAGAGGCAGTAGATGACAGTAAATGTGGGGGCCCCTGCCTCACTGTCACATGCTGACCGGTCACCGGGCCCCTGTCACCCGAGGGCCCGAGTGCAGCTGCACCCTCTGCACCCCCCGGGACCTCTGCCACTGCTGTCAGCGCCATCAGAGAAAAGGCAAACCAAACCAAAGAGGCAGTTTTAATGTGGGAGTGAGGCGACTGCAAACATGCAACATGGTTATTTCTGTGGGGAGAAAACCTCCAACCTAACTCATTACACTGCAGTACATTCCTGTTTTAAAAATATCATTTAGCCTCATATTCAGTGTTAAACTATTGTTTCTTTTTCAAACAAGTGAAAAAGAAAATCCGCCGGTGGGATGAGATAATCTCACTTGTTTCCAGATTATTGCTGAATTAAGTGTCATTGTCTTGATCCTCGAGGCTGATCTGCCTCAAAAGTGCTTCAGAAACAAGTGCGATTATCTCATCCCACTTGGAGATTTTTCACCGTGTTTGAAGGAAAAATAAGATTTTAAGTGCTGTATAAATAAAGTAAGGCTTTATTTATGTGGCACCTTTGGTTGCACAATAGTTTAAATTAAAATACAATTTGAGAAGAAACTGATAAAAAACACGATAAAATGCAATAAACAAGCACACAATAAAAACTAAATAAATAAATAGAAACATAGAAAATGACTGGTGCATATCTGACAAAATAGAGTCAGAATGATAAAACCAAGCATCACGAGTCAGGAGTCAGGAAAGACACAAGAGAAAAAATGACACTACATATAAATATAACACTACATGACTTGTTAAAGTGGATTGTTTTGCAGTGTAATTTGAACTGAAGAGTCACGGCTCCTGCATGGGTTGATAATAAAAACCCTACAACTGTTGGGTTGATGAAACCTTTGCAAAACCAGCTCCTTTTCTTCTGAAACCTGGTTGTCAGGCTGGAATAAGATGTTGCCCAGGGCCAGTGGGCAACTGTTTCTCTCTGATACACATCAATACATATTTACACAGAAAGACGTGTCTGCACACACATATCCCGTTATATCTATGGGTGCATAATTATGTGCAGCACATGTTTATTGACTGTCTTTCAGTCTACACACACACACACACACACACACACACACACACACACACAGTAGAAGTGTTTACAGCAACAGGCTTTCAGCAGCTCTCACATTATTATTTTTTTCTTTTTTTCTGGCTTCATGCTGAACTGTTTTGCTGAGGAAGCTAAATATGAGGGCACCAAGGGGTTACATTGTTCTGAAAATCTATGTTAACCTATTGCACTTCAAATTTGCATAATAATATCAACTGTTTCACAGACAGTGCTTATACATATTGAAGCACTACTTACGAATGTGTGGGCAGGTTACACTCCCTCCCTGCACAGCTTGCCTGCTCCCGTCCTTATGAATATAAGACACGTTTGGATTATATAAACACTCCAGGCTCGGCCTGCTGTCTCCACCAATACAAGGAGCCTTCACAATGGTGATGACTTAATGTTTGTAACCTCGTGTTCAGGATAAAACTTTACAACAACCATCATTAGTAAATGGTAAATTGTTAGTTAAACTTTAGATAATAACTATTTTACAGAACAATGAAATTATAAGTATTAATGTTATTTAATACATAGACAATTACTTACTAATTACAACTATTTATGAACAATTTATTGTTGCACACATTAAAAAATGTATACACTATATTAAGTATTTGCTGATGATTATCAAAGGATTTGCAAACCTTTAAGCAGTCATAGGGCGTTGCTAGGCAGTTGCTATGGTGTTCCTGATGATTGCTACAGTGTTGCTAAGCAGTTGCTACTGTTTTCCTGTTGGTTGCTATGGCTTTGCTTTGTGGTTGCTATGGTTTTCCTGATGGTTGCTAGCGAGTTTCAAGGCAGCTGCTGTAGTGTTTGTGGTGGTTACTGGTGGGTTGCTAGGCGGTTGCCAGGGTATTTGGGTGGAATTGCAAGACGGTTCCTGGAGTGTTCGGGGCAGTTGCTATGCAGTCGCTATGTGGTGTCTGTGGTATTTGGGTTGGTCGCGAGATGGTTGCTATGGTGTTCTGTGTGGTTGCTAGGCATTGGTTGGTGGTTACTGGGTTGTTCAGGCTCGTTGCTGGGATGTAGTGGAACCTTTGAGAAGTCATTTGTATTTTATTTGTGTTTTATTGTATTTGTATTTAACATGGGCCTAGTATGCTAAATGTTATAATGTGTGTGACAATAAACCATTAACATATAGTTCACTATGTATGAAGAAAACATAAATTATTATTTCATTGTTTCTTAACTGAAAAATACCTAGTAACTATAGTTGAATTAACTATTCATTTACCATTTATTGATGTTTATTAAAGAGTGTTACCCCATTCAGAATGAACAAATCAGTTTGGCATGTCGATCAAACTGGACATTTTCAGTTTATATAAATAGTTTTGTAATGATTTAATAACCCTGAGGTTTGTAGGACTGTCTGAACCCATAGAAAAGCATGTAAATACTCAGATGTACAAGGTTTTCATCGGACAGCGATGATTTGCTCTTTTTTTTTTTGCCAGCTCATCCTGACCCAGCGGTTTCCGCAGCGCTGTGGCAGGACGACGGGGCGGAGGAGAACCAAGTGTCTCAGCTTTGCATTGTCATCTGCACTCATTTCTTCAGGGTCCTAAGCAGCTCTAATAGCTCCTGTTATTTATTCAACTGCAACCACCAGCTAAACAGCTTTACCCTCGCCAATCACTGACGGGAATTACCGCAAATTGACCTCTAATGGACTACAAAAGCCAAGTTTGCCACACATTAAGGTGGCGATAAAGAAAGCCTAAAGAGCCGCTATTAAGATTGACATTTGAGCCCGACGTTCATTTTTGCAATGATACGCTCGAATAACTGTCGTGATGGCAACGTGGGATAAACACCAGATGTCTGGACAGATGAGGTTTTTTCCCAAGAAAGATATCTGTGTGAATTTGCGAGAGTCAGAGTCGTTGTCGCCTATTTGTGTACCTTCTCTGTCTCTAATGATCTCCACCAGGAGAGCAAAGCCTCCTCTAAATGACTGGCATTTGAAGAGAGGGGATTTGATCAGTGCGCCACAGCAGCATCTGATGTGCCACAAAATGCTGCTATCAATAAGCAACATAAAACAAGGCTGAATACCTCGGGCCCCCCCCCGAGGAACTGAAAAACAATATGCAAATGTCTTCTGACAGGTAGCGTGTCGGAACAAAATGCAGTTGAGTGATGTGCAGTTGTGTTGATGTAAAATAAACTCACCTAAGACCGCCTTATGCCAGTCTGACCTTGGCCTGTCAAATTGAATATCACCATGTAAACAAGTAACAGCTGCTACCGCGGGTCTGAAGTCAATGAAGAGTTGAGCGCATCTCTCCAGAGACTTTTCAAACTCATATAGTGCACGTCTCATATAGTCGGCTGTATGGCTGCCATGAAAAAGAGAAGACGTGAGCCGCTAAAAACAGAGAAAACACATGGGTGAGGCAGAGAAAAGAGGTCTACTTTATCACGCGGTGAACAGCAGAATGTGACTTTTTTTTTTTTTCCAAATGTAATATATGATGTGTCATAATGCCCAAAACAAAATTAACTTGATGTTAATTTAACCAAGGAAAATTACATGACTAATTTGGCCATTAAACCAGGGAACTAGTGTGGTCGCTGCAGACGGCAGAGTTTATCATTCCCCTTTGTCTCAACCCGCTGTGAGAGTCAACACAGAAGTATGAAATATTGCTGTTTGAACCCAGCTTTCGAGCCGCCCTGCTTTAATTCAGCTGTGCAATAACTCTGCTTTAATGTCAGCGTAACATTTCAAATATGGTTTGTAGTTTCAAAGTTATGGTACCTTTTTTTTTTTTTTTTTGTCTTTACATAAGCGCCACTGCACATCCACCCTAACACTCAGAACAAGTATAGAAGCAGATTATATAATCAGCATAAGGTTTCCAAAAGGAACCTGGTGCTATTTTTTAAAAGTACAGATCACAAACAGCGTCGAGGGCCATTAAACACCAAGAAAAAACATAAACGTGCCTCTAGTTCTATGATGCTTTGCTCTAGCAAGAAGCTGTAATAATGTGTGTGTGTGTGAGTGTGTACATATACACTGAATCATGGTGCCTTTTTGTTTTGCAGGTGCACTTCAGCAGAGAAACACAAACACAGAAATGACTGTGGTAACAAGACACACAGTTTTCAGAAAAGGGATTTCATGAGGTGTCTGTGGTCGACTTTTCGTCTTCTGAGCAAACTAAACGTGGGTGCGCTCCTTTCCCTACAGTATGATTTCTAATAAAATCAACGTGGGAATGCGTTCGGTTCGACATCTGGCGATTAGAGGCAAAGTGGGGGAGCTTTATTGAGTTGGGGAAACCAATACGAGATCTGATGTTGTGGTCCTTTGTGCAATAATCCCAGGCTGAGCAGTCGCACCGCAGCTCAGCTCAGAGGGGACGCCACAATATATCCAAATTCAATATATCACAATACAAAAAAGTGCATTGTGGGGCATAAAAATGAACTGCAATATGAGTTACATTTTATTCGGCTGTAGTCATCACAAATGAGATGAGCTTGACCATCACAATTTCACAGCCCACCATAAAAGTGACACGCAGTTTGTTTTTGAGTTGTGTGTGTTCCCGCGGGCCGGCGCCACTGCAGGGCCCATCTGAGGCTCAGAAATAAACAGAGACTTTATCTATCACACTGGATTGTGCCTCAAATCACGAAGCACATCTCATACTAATTACATTTACTCACATTAAACACTCATTGTGACTGAGAAGCAAAAAAAAATGCACTTAAGCAAATTACTGACTTTACACTCAAAAAAGTACAAGTCCACAAAAAGCTTGAGTTCTGTCCTTCACGACATTTTAAATCAGATCCATTACAGAGAACAGATGATCAATGCCAGATTGTGGAACCTTTCACAATAAAAGCTCAGTCAGGACAGATGATAAGAGGAACCTGCTTCTGCTTTCCTGGTTCTAGTTGTTTGTCATTTCCAAATTTCACAATAAAAGCTGCACCATGAAAAAACCTCAGCGAGGACCATTTAGACTCAACTGGCAAAGACAGTGGAGTAAGTGTGGATGATGAGAACCATGTAGACTCAACCATCATATTATGTGCTTATTCCACATGTGTCCTTTCAGTCTACAGGGTCCTCACCTCAGTTGAGTGTAATGCCCCTTTAAAAGCATGCAGTGTGCAGCGTGTTCTCTCCTCCTTTTCTAACTGCATGGAAAAGATCCCAGCTAACACAGTTACTGTTTGGAAAAAGGAGCTCAGTCACTTTTACTGCCAGGACATTTGACATGAGACACTTTGGACTGTAAAAAACTGTCAAACAGCCACAGCAAAAAACATTATATTCAAACTAGTAATATCAGATACATTAAATTAACTGAAACCAATAAACAGCACATCACTTTAATTTTTACTGTCATAACATGTAGATGTTTCTCTGTTAGAATGACAGGTTGCACTCAAGTGTACATTTAAATTTACAGTAGAAAACTGTAAATATATACTGTAAACAGCTGTTTGTTTCGTAGTAATTTACTGTAAGTTCTTGACGGTGAAATTTATGGCTCTCACAACAGCGTTCCGTAGCATCGTAACACTGTCACTGGATTTTTTACAGTGTAGTTCTGGCAACCACAGCTGCCAGCATTTCATTGTAAATTTAATTTAATTTTTTTTTTTTTTTACAGTGTAAAGGAACTATTTTTTGGCTGGTGCTTGGAGGCACCTTTGGGGGTTCTTAGAATCATCTACAGAAATGGGTCTTTTAACCTCTTGCTTAAAGGTTCCTTTGGGGAACCAAAACCGGTTCTACAGCATCACTCCGAAGAGCCGTTTTTGGTTCCAGGCAGCACTTTTATCTTTCTGTGTGGACATTAAATGACACCAGGCCACGACCATCAGGCATTCACTTTTAAAATTTGGTGATTGCGTCAGGGTTGTTGGAAAAGATTTGGGTCATGGTTTCGCATCTGGTTGGTAAAAAAGAGCCACTGCTGTGCTTTGCTTTGAGGTTGAAAAGCAACATTAAACCACGGGAGGAGAAAGAGCACGTTATTCGCCACTGTTGCCCGCTCATCTGACGGGAAAGATCTACATTTTACTGTCAAACACCCCTCCCACCCACCCCCCCTTAACCCCCTCCAAAAAGAACCACCACGCAATTATGGTGTACAGTGATAGCTAATTGATTTGAAGTAGCTATTTTTGTACATTTTATCAATTCGCTGTAAAATTGATGGAATGAAGGGGCAAATCGGAGCGCTCCAAAGCTCTTTTAAGTCGCTAATTGTGAGTAATTACAGTCTGCCAATTCAGCCTGTGAGTAGGTAATGGGGGTCTCTGTGTGTGGGCGGTAATACGTTGTCCCACTTATTAAATGCCGCGGCACCTCTCCTCCCTTGACATTCACCTTCCTCGCTGAGGGGGTGTAACAGCCTACCTGCTCCCCGGAAACATCTCCCTCACACATTTTTTACCCACAAAACTCTGCTCTTGTACTCATTTGAAAGAATATTTGACTCTTTGGTTCAGACAGCGGGGTTATTTATCACGCCACTTTCAGCATCATGGATTAAAGTTATTATTTACTACTGAGTTTGACCGGACTGCATTGTTTTGCCACTCTGCTTGATGCAAATTGGATATTTGAGCAGTCATAATTCAGAATATTCTTGTCTCGCTGTTATGACGTGATGAGATTTGTGTACTCAGGTGGTGTTTTGTACCGTTTTTGGTGAGACCAGAAATGATTTCCCTGCCTCAGCTGGAGAATAAAGTTTTAATCTGTTCTATTCTATTATATCCTGATGGTTTATAGACCAAGACATTAATCCGTTCACTGAGAAAATAATCTGCACATTAATCCACAATGAAAAGAATGGTTAGCTGCTGCCGCCACCAAATAACTCCGATAAAAATGAGGAACCTGAACTCTTTATTACCATTACCACTATTTTAGAGTATATTCAGCTACTGTACTGACAAATTTACAGTATTTTCCAAAGATGAAATCCTCTGTGTTAACTGACTTAAATATGGATCAATGATCTTTAATCAAGGATACATATCTATATATCTCTATATGTGTGTGTGTGTGTGTATTTATAGCGTTGTTCCATCAAAGCCTCCAGCTGCTCCTCTCTATTTTGATCGTGAAGGAAAAAGCGGCGAGTCTCTCTGTTGTCAAACGTCATGCTAATTGTATATCTGGTGCTACATCCATATGCGATGGAATTCAAAAGTGTGCCTTAATGTTCTGTGATAAATGGGTGTCCTCTGAACGCCGGTGGCTCCTATTTGCATAATACTAATATGCCGGTAAGGCTGCTGGAGAGGAGCCGGGCCTGCTGCTGGAGCTGCAGCGGCGGCGGCGCTAAAAAAGAAAAGTGCCACCTCTCAACGGACACACAAAGAGCCGTCTCAAATAAGAGCTGTCACAACATCAATGAGTACATTTAGAGGAGGTTGTTTAGTTATTAAGCGCTATTGATTTTGTAGTCTGAATTTGCACACTGGTAGAAGGAGATCGCTCTCTCTCTCTCTCTCCCTCTTTCAGTCTCTGCTCCTTTTCTTTTCAGCATTCACAACAGAGCATCCACGAGCAGTCCCTTCCTCTTTACAGCAATCCAGCGTATTGCAATTGATCCGATGTGTGTGTGAGCTGATGGAGCCGAGTTATCTGCACCGCGGTGTTCCCGGCAATGGAAGGAGACAGGGTTTTTGGTTCTTTGACTTTGATCCAGATATGAACATAAGGCACTGGGACTGTTTCTGTGAAGGGTTATTAGCATCCCAGCATGGAGGAATTAGCTCTTTCACTCAAGGCTGGAGGTAGTTAATCACATTTACTCCTGATACTGTAAGTGAGTATAGATTTTGTGCACGGGGGCTTCTTTAAAAGGCAGTAATTTAGCTTTTTTTTTTTCCTTAAGCATGTCTGGTTGTCCATTTCTCTACATTTAAAATCACATCTTGTGCAGAGTGCATATGGATTTTGCTGGCTCTGTGCTGTACGAGTGTCGCCTCAGAAGCAGCCTGAATGCGGTGCTGTTGCAGGAATTGTGTTGTTTCATCTCTGGATTTGGTTTCTTTATTGACTTTTTATTTATTTCTTCATTTGACGAACCCGCTTTGAACTTCTCGTCTTTTTAACTTTGTGAGGAAAATATGTGCAGTGCAGCTATGTCTGCTTTTGCACAAAAAAAAAGCAGTAATGTGTACTGTGATTACATTTTTAATGAGCTGCTTAAAATTCCTTCCTATCTGATGTTGAGGAAGGACGACGGTGGGACTCATCATTTATCGCTCTTATGAAATTTAGCCCATCTTGTTTTTCCATCCAGTTGGAGCCGGTTAAGTTCTGTATGAGTTAGTCAGTTTTCTAGGTAAACTATGGGAAATGTATTAATCATGTTGTTCTTTTGAAAAATGTACATTTGTGGAACAGTGTCATGGGTTTTTGTAATATGATGCACTTTTTTTTTTATAAAAATGAGTGAAAAATGTGATGGCTGGTCATGTGACTGGTAAGTATCACACCTGTGAGTGCTCCAGTAAAGTCCTTTCAGAGTGTGGAGGTTTATTTTTGTCTTCACTGAGACGTTCCTGCGACCGACCGGCACCTGATTTTAAACTCTGGCTGTGCACGTGGAGTCCTGTTCACTTTTAAAATTCATTTTGCGTGGAAGACCATCGGGGTAAAAACTGTCTCATGTTATCTGTCAACACTATTTTTTACTTTTAACGCAGTAAAAATACACACTGAAGTGACACTTTTGCTCATGATCTCAGGTCTTCAAGTGCCTCAGCAGATGATCTTACTTGCATTTTTATTTCTTCCTGCGGCGCCTCAGAGACCTTCCACACGACACCAAACACATCACTCACTCATTTACAGGCGATAAGAGCGTTTTCACCAGAATACAACCACACAGGTCGGCTGTTTCAACCCTCTGACTGTCTCCCGAGCCAACTAGCTGTTAGCTCGCTTGTTAGCTCACCACTAGCCACTAAAAACACTTAGCTAAGGTTATGAAAAGGTTCTTGTTAAGGTTGGGGAAAGGTTTGTCAGGGTCTGACAGTCTACCTCAAAATGAACACTGCTCTAGCTCGGACATGAACTCGGGTCGGCTGTGTGAAAATCATGACGACTGATTCATCCGCCAGCCAGCGTTTCTCCGTGTCTCTCCCTTCAGCCAAAACCACTGTGTTGTTATTTACACGACCACTAGAGGTCGCTTAGCTTTAAAATGTAGAGATACGTCGTTATAATCTTCTATACAAACAACCTGTGGGGTCATTTTTGGCCAAGAACAGTCTCGTTTTAACACACGACAAAATATGGACTAAAGTTCTGCTGCTCGGCCATGAAGCTCCCGGCGCTCAGTCTCTGTGCTGATGTTGATGCCAGAGGAGGTTTGGAGCTCTGCAGGTACTGAGGCGGCAGAGCGTCGGACACTTTTATGCACTATGAGCCTCGGCGCTCTGTAACTTTACGTGGTGCCGCCCCCTGGTGGCCGAGTCGCTGTGGTTCCTAAATGCTTCCACTTTGCAATAATCCCACTTCCAGCTGATGCTGGAATATCTAGGAGGGAAGAAGCTTGAGCAGCTGACTTGTTGCAGCGGTGGCTTCCTGTTCCATCACTATTCCAGCAGCACCTGGAACTCAGTGAGCTCTTTAGAACCAGACGCTCTGTCACTGATGTTGGTAAAGGCAGACTGCATGGCTGCTGCTGGAGGTTACACACCTGTGGGGACGGGACTGAATGAAACACCTGAATTCACTGATTAAGAGCTGTGGCCCAGTACTTTTGTCCAGAGAGCGTGTGTGTTAGGTGCTTAGGTGATCAACTACACGTACAGAAATGCAAATATTAGGAACATTAATGCAAATTTTTACAGCGAGCTAAAAGGTAATACATGGCTTTTTGCATGGCAGCTTTTCCCCTTTTGGCCTTTCATCATTTTTCCATCAGTAACTTTACTTTTACATAAAGCAGAGCTAAAGAAGAGCGACACTACTTCTACTTAATATTTCCAGCTCTGTGTTTTTCTACATATTTATAGAGGAGGACCATGACTGAATGTCCATGACTGAACGCCTGCTGCTCATGCACTACCTTCCAGTTCGATTTTCAGTTTGAATAATCAGTTTTTCAGCATCTGTGTGTGACTAATGAGTAATACATAGATCCAGATTGTATTGTTGCACTCCCCCAGGTACAATACATCAGGCTCTCACGGTGCCTTCATGCCTTCTGCCACCGATGTTCAATTTGAAATCAAGAGGTGCTGTTGTTCTTTATTTTAGTTTATGGACAGATGGTGAAGTTGTGGAACGTCTCCGGGGAGTCTCAGAGTTTGTGTGCAGACGAAAATCCAAGCCGGCCGGAGGAGAGCTTTGAACACATGGCGAAAACATAAATATTGTATACCACAGTGCTGCTGCACCTTGCAACTACAAGGGAGCATGCATGTGTGTGTGTGTGTGCAAAATATGTGAAATAAGGAGGGAGAGAGATGCTGTGAGAGAGGGAGGAAAAAAAGAGGATGAGGAGAGTGTGTGTGTGTGTGTGTGTGTGAGAGAGAGTGAGATGTAGGAAATGGGTACCAGCCAAAATTGCTGCTGGCTGCAAGTCTCTTTTGCTCATAATGTCAAACTTTAAGGGACAAAAAAAAAGGGAATTCAAGAAATCAAAGGCTTGTGATTTAAGCCATTCAGAGGACAGGATCGATTAAATCAAAGTTCAAAAATGACATCAAAAGATCTGTGCATTTCCCTGACCGGAACAACAGCCGATAAAATAATTTGGTTTTTGATTTAACAAATGACTGTCATGGTTGCTTGTGTAAAATTAGTAGTAGTAGTAGTAGTAGTATTAACATTGTATTAACATGTTATGCTATATGAAACTTTATACTATATTTCTGTCTCATGTGTGATGTGAGGCGTCTTTGACAGTACTGACTATCTGCTCTCTATTGTTTTCTGTGGTTTTCTCTTCTATAGTGTCGTGGCAAATATTCCTCCTGTGTCTCCACTGTGAAGTTTGTCTGTATTGTTATACGGCAATTAGACACTGACTATATGAAAATGATCTCATATTATATCTCATTTGTGATGCTAGTGATGATGTGTTTCATCGACTTGGAGGACTGTGTTGACGAGTTGAAGGCTGTTTAAATGTGTGATTGTGAAGTAGTATTACGCAGTCTATCTTCATATTTAAAAAAAAAAAATTAATTAAAAAATTAATTAAAAAATTAAGATTAATGTGACGACAAGCTTTTACACATTAAGGTAAGATAAGATAAAATAAAATGTACTTTTTTTTGTCCTTTTGAGGTAATTTTTCTTGGGCTCAGATTCATTAACACACACACACACACACACACACACAAACACACAAAGGGAATACCTTTTAACAAAGTTTATCATGCTCAGTTTGTGTTGACATTGTGCAGAATGTGTCACTTTAATTCTGTGTTTATTACTGAGGTTGTAGTTTGCAGAGTTCTGCTACTGGACTACATTATACTGAGAGGTGTTTCTGATTTTTTGTCCCTCCCTATTGATATACATAAGGGGGGACAGAATAGTGGAAACAGCTGTCAGTAAAGTGCAGCACTAACTATGAGCTCAATGCCAAACATAGAAGTGAATGAACACCTCTGTTACCGTGACAACAAGACAAGCTGAGCATTATAGGCAGCGGGAGAGGAAACTTTATGGCACAACAGCTGGATTAGATTAGATTAGATTGTACAGGTAGGCCTAGTAAAGTGGACACTGGGTGTACGTTCATAGATTAACACGACAGAGTTCACACACGCATCGTAAAACATCGAACGAGCTGTTTAGTAAGTGCAGCGGAAACATTTATTTTAAAAAGCGTTCCTGTTGTATTGGAAAGTGATTTGCGACAGTCTAATGTTCCTGCAGCAGAAACATTTAACTGCCTCAGTGGATGGACGATGGAAGAAATCAGCTTTTATGACAGTTTAGTTCACGTTTTGTTGGAGCGGACGCTGCACGGCGGCCAGCTTCAGCTTCAGCAGAGAAACATTTGTACCCTTCACATCCGATGAGTGGTTCCCTTGACCCGACCGCACACACACACACACACCCTCACACACACACACACCGCGTCCACTAACACCAAATCCTCCTCCATTACCGGCCACAACCTTGAGAAAATCCCACCGCTTCCTTCCCGGCGCCACAGTTCAGTTCGGTTCAGCTGAGGCGGCGGGACGACCGGAGCCGAGGCTCTCTGTCTGTCTGTCTGTCTGCTTTTCGAAGGACGTCGCCTCCTCCCTCGTTGTCATTTCGTTTTTAATTACTCTCTTTTAATGGCTTATTAATTCTGTCATCTTGTGATAACAACGCCAAGATCTGATACCGAGCTCATTAACATGCAAATGCACGGGACTCTATGGCTTTATCTGCCATGGAGCTGTCACCTGTTCGATACTGTGACAGCCGGGCGGGGGGGGGGGGGGGGCGGGGCGGGGGGGGGGGGGGGGGGGGGGGGGGGGGGTTCATCCTCGCTCCGAGCCGCTCGTCAGGCCCGTGACACTGTGATTCAGCCTCACCTGTCAGTCACGGGGCTGAGCCGACGTCAGCCGCGCTCCCACTGCGGGCTGATGTTGTGTTTTGTCCACCCAGTCTGTGGCGCCGGGTAAAAGCAACGCGGAGACAGAAATCGATCGTCAAACCCGTGAACGCCACGTCGATACCTCGCGTGTCCTTGTGAGGAACGTGCAAAGCTGTCGTGGAGAGGCAACTTCTCAAGAAAACCGTTGAGGGGATTAAAGTTCACTGGAACTGAGCTACAAACTAAAACTAGGCAGGAAAACACAGAAAAACTGGACTTTAGAAAAAATGGACACGAACGGAAACGATACCATGTTCTGACAAAATTACACTTTAGCCTTTAACCAGCTCCTATTTTATTCCACACTGTTGTCATTTATTGTTTTATTTGCATCTTTTGTTTTATTTCAAATTTTATTTCAGTTTTTAGCCTTTTTTTTTAAAATTCCACCCTGTGCTGTGTTTTATTCTTTTTAATGTTTTATTTAATGTGTTTTCAAATGTTCTTCTTTTTATTGTGAAGCACTTTGAGCTGCAATTCTTGTATGAAAGGTGCTATACAAATAAAGTTTTATTATTATTATTATTATATTACAAGACAATGAAACGATACTGAAGGTGTGTTTAGTGCTGCTGCGGGTCAGTTTGGTCAGATGTGTGTGTGAGTGTGTGTTGATGCTGATGTCTATTGGGTCTGGGACGTGGACATGACTGGGAGCCACTGCCTTCACAACGTCAGCACCTGTTCTGACAAACACGGCCCAGATTAGAGCAAAAATACTGCAACTAATGAAAACTAATCAAAAACTAAACATTTTCAAACAAGAAAAACTGAACTAAGACCAGCAAACCCACCGCAGAAACTAAACTGACCTGAAAACAAAAATTAAACGAAAAATTCAAGACTATAATAACTCTGTCCCGCCTCCTTCAAACGGTGCACTGCAAAAATGCAAAATCTTACCAAGAATAGTTGTCTTATTTCAAGTCAAAAATGTCTTAATTCTAGTCAAAATATCTCATTACACTTAAAACAAGACATGATCACCTCAGAAGTAAATTGTTTTGAGACAATTTTCACTTGTTTCAAGTGAAAATTCACTTGAAACAAGTGAAAATTTGCTTGTTTCATTGGCAAAGTTTGCCAGTGGAAAAAGTGAAAATTCACTTGAAATAAGTGAAAATTAGCTAGAAACAAGAAACAAATTTTGCCAATGAAACAAGCAAATTTTCACTTGTTTCAAACAAATTTTCACTTGAAACAAGAGACAGTTGTCTATAAACAAGTTACTTCTGAGGTGATCATGTCTTATTTTAAGTGTAATGAGATATTTTGACTAGGAATAAGACATTTTGACTTGAAATAAGACAAATAATCTTGGTGAGATTTTGAGTTTTTGCAGTGTGTGATGATGATGATGATGATGATGATGATGATGGGACCTCTCATTTGTCCCCCCCCCCCCCCCCCCCCCCCATGTGTCTTCACTTAGCCGGTAACCCACCAGGATCTTTTCATGCGCCCTGGCTCCTTGCAGTCGTTTGTTTTTCAGGTGTTGGATCTTATTTGAAACACAAAACACTAAAAGGCGAAGCGGCGAAGATCAAACGTGTGCAGGAGCAGCCACCAGGGTTCATGTCTCCGCCTTTTTATCTGTGCCGAGGATAAATCAAAAAGATCTGAGTATGTGGGTTAGCAACAAAAAAAAAAAAATTGTATATATATGTATCTCCTTCTTAACAAGTCACTTAGTTTCATATTCAGTCTTTAAATCTTGTTTTTCTTCAAACAAGTGGAAGAAATCTGCCGGTGGGATGCAAGTGGGATTATCTCGTCCCAGTGGCAGATTATTGACCTTGTTTGAGGAAAATTAAGTTTTGATTTCTCAGCAGTGGACAGTTCTTTTGCGGTGCAGATGAAAGCACAGCTCCACACTACGAGGGACGCGGGTGTTGTAGTTTTCATAGCCACAGCAACACATTTTGTTCCTGATTTTAACATCAAATATGAGATTTGAGACGGAGATTTCTTCAAGTCGAATGTGCAGACGGAGGAATCAGCTCTTTAGGCTGAATACCCTCAGAAAAATAGGAATAATAATAATAATATATGTTATTTGGTGGCGGCAGCAGCTAACAATTCTTTTCCTTGTGGATTAATGTGCAGATTATTTCCTCAGTGAATGGATTAATGTCTCGCTCTATAAACCATCAGAAAACATGTTTAATAGCTCGTCTGGAACCCAATGAAGGAACAAGGAACGTGGAGAACCGGCCAACAACATGTTCATGTCGGTGTTCAACCTGCACACAGTCATCTGATTTAAAACACTCAGAGAGACTTTTATTCTGAAAACTTACTAAAGCACCATTTAAAAAAAAAGGTTCTTCCTTCCCTACACTTTGTCCCGCCTAAACTTTTTGTTTCAACAGGAAATACAAAAAAAAATCAAGAAAATAAGTCCGCTACATGAGGTCTGAAGAAGCTCTTGCTAAAAGGTTCTTTGTGGAACCAAAAAAGGCTCTTCTGTGGAGTCCAAAGAACCATTTTTGGTTCCAGTTAGCACCTTTATTTTTCTGTGTACACATTCTGTAGTTTCAAACGTGCCGCCTCCCGGGGGCAGAGGAGTGTGTGTGTATGTGTGTGTGTGTGTGTGTGTGTGTGTGTGTGTGTACCTGGTATTGCTAATGTTGTGGGGACATAAATCTGTTTACACAGTCACGTTGTGGGGACTCGCCGCCCTTATGGGGACAAAAAGCAAGTCCCCATAAGTAAAAATCATTAATTTTAGGGTGAAGACTTGATTTAAAGGTAAGATAACTTTAGGGTTAGGTTAAGGTTAGAGTTAGGGTTAGGGTTAGGCAGGTAGTGGTTAGGGTTAAGGTTAGGATAAGTCTCCAAGAAATGAATGTAAGTCAATGTAATGTCCCCAGAATAATTGGCGGCATCTCGTGCCCAAGTAAACATGCCCGGTGATGCGGCCCGGGGCGGGCGCCAGGCCGGCCAGGTGGGCCGCCGCTCGGCCGGGCCGGCCAGATGCCGACTGGCGGGCCATCACCGCGGCGACGCCAGCAGGGGCTGCTCGGACTGACAAAACGCCCGGGACTCGGCCTCCCTCTGCGCTCTCCTTCCTGTCGGGGGGTTATCTGAGCGCTGGCTGCCGCCGCGCCTCAGGTTACCGCAGCCGCCAGCGATCGGCGGTGACTTACTCGTTAGCGGTTAATTTGATCAGAACCACAGTGAGGTGATGAGATCAGGGGGCTCGCCGTGCGCTCATGTGTGCTCTCTGTGGACCTGAGAGGTGGTGCAAGTCAGTCGTGGGCAAACAAACTCCGTCTAAAAATCTTGTTTTTCCTCAAACAAGTGAAAAAAAAAAAATCAGCCAGTGGGATGAGATAATCCCACCAGGATCAAGAAAATGATCCTGATTCAAGAAACCTCTGGAAACCAGTTGATTAGTGCTGGAAACTTAAGATCATCTCATCCCACTGGCAGATTTTTTCACTTATTTGGAGAAAAAACATGATTTGACACAGGTTTGGTTATCCACACATAAAAAAAGGTACATAGTTAAAGCAGCAGGGAAATATCAGGGTCGAATTGCCCAAAAACCCTCAGGGGGCTTGAAAAGTGGTGTTCTCCAGGCTGTGTGATAAAAATAATTTTGAATAAAGTAAAAGAAAAAAGGAAAAATTAGAAGAAAAAAGAAAACATACTATAGAATAGCCCTCTGACAACAATACAACTCATAAATACCCGTCTATGAGTATGATGAACTAGTCACAGTCATAAGACACACACACACAGATGGAGAACACACACTGATGATCCATGCAGGTACACACTCTTCATTAACAAAGCGTCTGCACTCCTGTGACGTGGCTGAGGAGTTTCCATATCACACCGCTGCTCTGTGCTCACCTGCATGCGTTATGATTATTACACACTGAGGACGGGACTCGGTGACTTGCTAAAACACACACTTCCTGCAGAGCGCAGCCGACGGGCTGAATGCAAACATCCATAACGAGCAATTACTGCCGGCGCCTTGTGCCTCCGCCTCCACAGGCTTGATTGACAATGCATGATTTAACCTCCGTAATATATCATTTTGATAAGGCTGTAAAAAAAAATTAAAAGGAATTTGTATTTCCACAGTGCGACTCCTACCATATAAATGATATTTTATCGAGTGCTGCCGTTTAAATCCTCTTTAATAGACGAAGCAAGTTGTTAAAGGACAGCTTCCCTTCTATTCCAAAGTTTGACCATGTGACACAAAATAAAATCCCTCAGAGATAATAGTTATTATTACAGTCAGTAAAGTCTAATTCACAAGATCCTGCAGCAAAATATATGTATGTTGCTGCCTATATATATATATACACATATATACACTGTATATATATGTATTTTTTCCAACACCTTGGCCTCTCGCTGTACTCCCGCTCTCTCTTCACATCACTGCCTCCTCGACAGGAAGGAAATGTGCGCCTCTCCCCCACCATGGTGCTAATTGCCTTTAACAACTGTAGCTCCCTGAGTCACTATTGGAGTTTATATTTTCCTTGGTTAACTGCATTATGCTCATTATTGCCAGAAAACGAAAACATTTCCTTCAAATCTAGCCTGTCATCAAAGGTTGCCATCAAACGGCGGCAATTTGCACACGACTGGGCCATGTGTCTCCGTCTCTTTTCTCCGTTTTTTGTCAGATCACTGATCAAAACTTTTGTCCCGCTGAGCTGGAAGTTCCTTTCAGTCCTGCTAGAATGCTAATGACTATGACCGCTAGCCCTCAGACTCCAAATTAGGGAGCCGGAGAAACGCTGCGCTCGGCAGATCGAGTGTCAAAAGCCACGCGATTAGAGTAGCCGGGCCTCACTTCAGGCAGCTGTGTGGGCTGCCGCGCTGAGGCCAGGTTTTTCCGGCTCTGTGAAGTAGGTCTGCATCAAGAGGAGTGCGTCTGGAGCACGTGTGCACTCGCTCCTCTGCCTGGAATTGATTATGGCGGCGCTGCCTGAGACAGGAGGCGCCGGGCTGAGCAGCGACAGACGAGCAGGAGGAGCAAGTCACATGGAACCGCGTTACATAACAAAATCACATGAAAAACTCATCCGTTACACTGATTTGTTCCTCCGACAAATGTTATTAAACAAGAAATGTTGGTGATTACAAAGGGATTATAACCAAATATCCGTTTTAAAAAAAAATGAATAGCAATGAATATTCATTACATGGGGGCAGCATGGCTCAGGGGGCAGAACGGTGTCTGGTTCGATCCCCGGCCTCCTCCAGGGGGAGCGTGCTGCAGTGTCCTTGAGCAAGACGCTGAGCACCAAAATCCAACAACCAATCCACTTTTAGAATCCACTGTCCCCCACGTCCCCAGACTGAGACCAGATGTTGGACACCATCTCCACCTCTGTGCGTCCAGTTGGGTCAGTTCCTGTGGGTAGCATTTCCTGTTAGCTTAGCATAATGACTTGAAGTCTATGGGAGTCGTTAGCCTGGCTCCATTTAAGTGGAAAATCAAACCGTACAGTAACTCTGCAGCTGTCTTGTTTTACACCGTGTGTCATGTGAAAATGGTGCCCAATATCTTGTCTCATAAAGAAGATTTGCCCAAAACACCGGAGTATTCCTTTTAAATATTTATGTCTTTTAGAATAGAATAGAATAGCCTTTATTGTCATTGTACTAAAAGTAGTTCCAACGAAATTGCATTAGCTATACGCACCATATAAAACCATCAATAACAAAAAGATCACAAAGAGATATAAAATAAAAACAATAAATAGATATGAGGCAGTGCTAATTAATAAAAATATTTATGTCTTTTTATCTTTGTCTGGTTTCTTTTAGAAAGGTAAACAAATGTGACATGTTACATTACTTTAGTGTAGTAAATTTGCACATTGACCTACCTCTATGCACATTTTATACACCCATGCACACGTTTTTTTTTTTTTTTTTTTTTTTTGCACATTGCTTTTTGCACACTGGGTTGTACTTAGATCTTATTCTTTATTTTTTATTTTTTATTTATTTAATCTGTAATCTGTGGATACTGCTGAAAAACTGCGAATTTCCTGCGGGATGAATAAAGTATCTATCTATCTATCTATCTATCTAGTAATCAACCTACAGCTGCCATACTTATAGACCATATTGTTATGAAATATGAACAAACAGTTTTGTAAGTCCACCTGCTAAAGCCTGGAGTCAAACTTTGGGTTCCAGTGAGAACGTGACAGAACGTTCCTGAGCTCAGCAGGACAGTGTGGTTCTACGCCGTGCACCTGAACGCAGCACAACCACGGGACGACAGACGCCGCAGGAACGTGGCCGCCGTGTGATCATGGTCTGTTGCATGTCGCAGGCCTAATCTAACAGATTATACAGGGGTGGAAAAAAGTTTTCGGACACCCTTAAAATTTTACACAATCTCAAATATTATCATGAAATATTTCAGAAGGTGTGGCTGCATTAGACAGATACAAATTATATTTTTTTGTTTATTGTTCACAAGAAAAACTAACCAAACTAAATTCTTGACAAATTCTTCTGACCACAGAATCTTCTTCCAGTTCCTGGCTGTCCAGTTCTTGTGTGCCTGGGCCGACGACGCCGGGCTAACCTCTGTCTCTCATTGATCAGGGGCTTCTTGATAGCCTTGTAGGACCTTAAGCCATGATCTAAAAGTCGGCCACGTGCAGTGCGGGTGGAACACTGGACACCAGTTTGGTTTGACCACTGCTGCTGAAGCTCCTGTGATGTCATTCGGCGGTTTTGCTGCACATGCGGATCAGGATGCGGTCATTTCTTGCTGAAGAAACACTTGGACACCCAGATCTTGGTTTGTCTTCCAAGCTGTTGGTTCGTCTGTATTTCTGCAGAGTGGATCCACCTGCTGAAGGACTGCATCTGCACTTCCTGGCTATCTGGGGGCAGCTGTTCCCTTCCTGGCTGAGAATCTTTATCTTCAGGCGTGTTTCCTGCGTTAGGTTCCTTGTTTTAGCCATTTTTGTGTCTGAAGAACTTTTACATGTGCTGGCTTTATATAGACACCAAGCTTGGCAACAGAAATTGTGCCTTTTAATAAAAAGAACAACCTTCATCACTGGTACCAAAATGACACAATACTCCAAATTTCTTATGTATTTTTATGGAACCAATCAATTTGAAGTTTTTAATGGCTTTTTTAGGATTTGTTTAGTATTTTGGCTGTGACTGGACTAAAAGAAATTGCACTTGAAGACCTAAGAGTGATTCTTAATGCAATATTTCACAAATGCATGGGGTGTCCGAAGACTTTTTTCCACCACTGTATTTCAGACGTCACCTCCCAGCTGCACTGCACTGCACCCACTGAAGGGAGGAGAATCCGGATCCGTCTCCAAACCGGGATCTTATGTAAGGGCACATGCAGCCGCTCTGACTCAGGTGCAGCGTGTGACCTTCACATTGTCCGTGAACACACACACACACACACACACACACACACACTGCGCTGATGACCTCCAGCAGGCGTGCGTGTTTGTCGCGCAGGGCGTCGGTAACGAAAGCAGCGAGCGCGTCCCATTTGCATTGAGTCCTTATAATTGAACCACAGGAGCATATCTGAGCCGAGAACAGAGAGGACGGCGAGCGGCGAGGGAGATCCACGCCGGACTCCATCACCATCCCCGGCCATCTCTCTCCCCCTCGTCCCGCTGTTTACTATTCCACTTTTACTCCCAGCAGGGACCGGAGAAGGAAACCATTTTCAGCGCCTTCCTCCCAGCTTCCTTTGCCACCACCAAAGTCATTTGCACTACAGAGACATGTTAGGAAATTGGGGAGGGGAGGGTGGAATGGGGGGGGGGGACACGTGTTTAAAATATCCCTGCTTGAACAGACTCTGTCCGGATTCCCCGAAGAAATTAAAAACAGCCCGACTGGCGGCTGCTATCATGTCCTCGCCCGTGCTCCTACACAACTGTGACAGCCCCCACCGGACGCCGACATGCATGGGTGCTTTTTAAGTTCACAATGCTTCAAATGGCGGCGGGAAAAGAGGGATAGAAAAGCAGCCGATCTCATGAGGAACGTAGCGGAGGGGGGTGGGGGTGGAAATGGAAAAATACAGCTGCGTTTTTAATGCGAGAATCTGGAGGAGTTTGCTGGTGATTCTTCTTTTTTTTTTTTTTGCTGCTTCTTGTTCTTGTTCTTCTAACAGCTCGCAGATTTTTCCAGACTCAAATTAGCGTTTCCCTGCAGGTGCTTCTTTCTTTCTTTCTTTCTTTTTTCTGTTTTTTTTTTTTTTTTTTTTTTTTCCCAGACGGTTGTGTACGTGGATGTGAGCCTCAGTCGTGCCTAAGCCTCACTCATTTGCCTCATGGCCGACACGGAGGAGGAGGAGGGAGCAGGGAGGCAGGGGTGGGGGCTGGATGGCTCAGCTGAAGTAAATGAGAAATGATTTCTGCTAAAGGTTAGCTGGCATCATCCACAGGCTCTCTTTTTGTTGCTGCCTGCGACTCTCGATAAGCCAGCCTCCCCTAATCCAACCATAATAAAGACACAACTCTCTCTCTCTCTCTCTCTCTCTCTCTTTTTCGCTCAGAGAGACTGACTGATGTCTATCACAGGCTTGGAGCCTGATGACACGCAGCTTAGCTCTCTCTCTCTTTCTCTCTCTCTCTCTGTGTGTGTGTGTGTGTGTGTTTCGTCCATGAGAATTAGGTTACTGATAGTGCGCAAAGTACGAAAAGAAAGTCTCACATCTGTGTAATGAAGCTTCTTAATCCTCATTTACTTCAACACAAAGTAAAACTCGGCATTTCGTCGGCCCTGCAGCCGAGCATCAATCAATAATCAAACGAGTGATGGCATTTCATTTTGATTCCTGAAGCGGACTAAAAAAAAAAAAAAAAAAAAAATTCACAACTCGATGATCGACAGCTTTATACAAACCTCATGCTATGAAACTCTGTTGTGTCAGGAGCTCTGACCGTCAGTTTGAGAGCAAAAAATAAAATGTTTTAATGTGGAAAAACCCTCAAATTTAACAAGTCATTTTGTCTCAGATTCACTTTTAAAGGATTGTTTCTCTACAGAATCTGCCAGGGGGACGAGTTTCACTTGTTTCATGAGAACATTAATGTTATTATTATTTTCATTAATATTACATTATTATTATTATTATGATTATTATTATATTTACATATTATTATTTTCCAACGTGTAAACTGTGTTCACCTGGCAGCTATCAGTTATTGGAAGTGATTGTAATGATTTGTAGATTACCGTATTACACCAATTAATCGCCCGGCCGCAAATAGCCGCCTGGTTCTTTTAAACGCCTGGAGGTCTGCACCCATTTTGCGTATTAAACACCCACCCGAATAACCACCGGGGCAATTATTTGCATTATATCGAGGTAAACCCAAAATAAAAAAGTAAACAGTTAGCCGCACAGTAACTGTGCAGCACTTCCATTTTCTGTCAAAATAAGAGCTCGCTAACGTTAGAAAAAAGGGTGTACTGTAATCTTAAATCGACTGACTAACTCTTATTTTGACAGAAAACGGAAGAGTCAGAGGGAACGACTCACAGCGCGAGCGGTTTGCACTATGCTTGTATGTACAGATACGGTATGTTTACCTTATGCCTTACAGTATTTTGTACTAAAAAATCTGTTGGACAGTAACTGTCATCACAGTAATGGCCTGGTGCAGGTCTGTGCAAAAATAAATAAAGGCCTGCAGCGAATAGCCGCCTGGTTCTTTTAAACGCCCGGGGTCCAAGTTGATTTTGCGTATTAAACACCCGGGCGATTAATTGGTGAAATACGGTAATTGTGTTTTTGCTGTAATAAAATTCCAGAGGGGATGGTTTGCAAGACACACACACACACAGACACACACATTAATTCAATTCATTCATTCATATAATCCAGGAGTCTATGGTGAACCACTAATCTCAAGAAACTTTCTAATCTTCAGAAATTAAAAAGTGAGATTCAGAACACACACCCGGGGCCACTGGCTCCACAACATGGTGACACACACACACACAGCACCAGCATCTGCACCACTGCAACAACAGCTCTCAGCCATATTGTGTGTGTGTGTGTGTGTGTGTGTGTGTGTGTGTGTGTGTTGTTAAGTGAGGGTAGTGCCTCTGTCTGGGCGCAGCCTGATTCAAAGAGACACGGAGTTTAACAAACAATAAATCCCGCAATGAAGAGGATGTGTTTGGAATATGATGCCAATCACAACTCAGGTTTCATACATATATTTGCATGCCAAATGAGATGTAAATCAACACTTTCCCTGACATCTCCTGAACCACACTCACACTTAGCTAACAACGAAAATTGAGTTCAAGATGTAACTGCTTGTACAGCAGTTGAGAGTACGGCGGCACATCAGATGGTCCCTGCTTTATTGGGCAATTTACCACAGGTCCTCAGCGAGTACAACAAAATTAGCATATTGAGAAGAAAGAGGTAAAGTGTTAGAGAAAATAGAAGACGATGACAGAGGGAGGGAGGGAGGGAGAGAGTTGCAAACTGCTGTGAAATGTAGACAAGGCTCAAAAGAGTACAGCAACTTGATAGCCTTTCCATATGTTGCACTAAATAAGCGCCGCACATCCCACAGCCTGTGAAATAATTAACAGTTTCATCACTGGCACGCAGTCGACAGGACATTATGGGGAATGCATTTAAAGGCTCCGCAAAAGCCAAGCTTCCCCGCGGCTCGCTAGCTGTGATGCTAAATCGCACGGCTTGTCTTCCTGAGTGAGGACAGATGGGCGTCCCTGGGAGCGCTGAGACGTACGAGGCGGCTCGAACACACCCAGCAAAGCAAGCGGGGAGGAAACAGAGGACAGACATGCTGCTCGGTGCAACCCGTCCTTTAGTCATCGGTCTTTATTTGGATTCCCATCAGCTTCCAGAAAGTGGCTGCTAATCTTCCAGAGGTCCCAAACAAAATCAGCAACAATAAAAACAAGCAATAATTAAAATGACACAAAAAGACAAACCAAATTAAAATAAATTCTGAGGGAGAAATGGAGGAGTCGGTTTGATATAAGGACCTCGTGTTATTAGGGAACTAATCCTTAACTAGGAATGAGGGGAAACTGCAGCAGAACATCCCCAGGGGCCGGATTCTCCAAAGGTTCTTAAGATTAAATTTCTTCTTAAGTTCCACTTTTTTTCTTAAGCTTGGGTTTAAGAAGAATCTTAAGATATTTTCGAATTCACAAACAAAATATCTTAAGAATCCAAACAAAAGATCTTAAGAATGTTCTCAACTTTATTCTTAAGATTTTTCTTAAGAATAAATGGGATTCTTGAAAGAAATTATCTTACTATTTTTCTTAAATAGTATCGTAACTTTAAGACAGGTAAAGGTCGTCTTAAGTAACCACATGCTGTGTGAAGGTAAGCTATTTTTCAAACATCTTTGATTAATTTAGAGCCAAATTTGATTATATAACATAGATTAATGTTGTAGGCTAATACCTTAATAATTTTACATTGTATATGTTAACATAGTGATAATCGTTATCTAAACTGTAATTCAGCCTAATATCTAAACCAGTATTTAGACACATAGAGGCACATATATTGTTTCTGAGTCTATATGAGGACATTTTGTTTAGCCACCAGTCACCATTCATGTGTCAATTATATTTAGATTCTGTTAACTAATAGGTTAGTAATATCGTCGCTGTCCAATAGAAAGTATGTATCTCTTTTATACTTTTATAACATCAAATCAAAGTTGAGACTATAATGGATATTGTTTTGTTGTATTTTAGATGGAACTGCTGTGGGCTGCAGCTCGAGGCTGTTTGTTTACATAAAGGTAGAGAGTTGAGAAGTTCGTAAGTGGAAAAAATTAAGAAGTTCTTAAGATAATGTGCAGTTCTTAAGAAAATAATGGGGAATAGCACTTGAGAACATTCTTATGAACTTCTCATTTTTTCCTCTTACAAAACGTCTTAAGATTATTAGTAAGAACTTTTTGGAGAATCTGGCCCCAGAACCCGAAGAGAACCCTGTTCTGGTGCTGATGATGATCCACCATCTGCAAGAAGGTTTCCTGCCTTTGTTTTGAAGCGTTCTGGTTATTTTTCTTTACTCGTCTGTTTCGGGTGAAGCATAGATAAGAGTGTTTTGTATTTTTTTTTTTTTTTTCATGGTTTGGTGCTATTAGTTGCGGCTCTGATTAAGGCTCGTACAGACTGTGATCCTGACCAGATTAAGTGCTGAAATGAGGAGTGACAGCCGTATGTGGCTCTAATGTGAATGGGGACTAAGTGGTGCTAACAGGGCGGCAGTGCACAGCAAAACAATCTCCATCTCCCTCCAGTTATTTTGTCTTGTATTCGGTGCTTTTTTCTCCTGGATTTCTTCAAATAAGGGAAAAATAAAAACAACAACAACACCAAAAAAAAAACCCAAAACAGATCTGCCAATGGGATGAGATAATCCCACTTGATCCCTGTACAGTTTCACTTGTTTCAGGATTTTTTTTTCCCCAGTATAAATGTGTTGAAACAAGGCAGAATAAGGCAGATCAGCCGTCAGGATCAAGAAGACGACACTTGCTTAAAGACAATTCTGGAAACGAGTTGATTAATGTTGGAGACAAGTGGGATTATCTCATCACACTAGCAGTTTTTTTTTTTTTTTTTTTTTTTTTTTTTTTTACTTCTTTGAAAAAAAAAAAAAAAAAAACAGAAAACAAACAAGATTTTAACATGGAGGATGGGGCTAAATAGCAGATTTCCACTCATGCAACCAAGGCCGGCTGTGTCTCCATGGTCTCCTCCGGTCTCTGCTGCCTCCTTGGTGGGCCTGTCCCGGCCAGTTTCCAGATGCCGATGGTCCAGAGAATCCCTACGGGCCGGACAGGGCTGACCCAGCCTTGAGGCGGAGCTAAGGCTGGTGGGCGGGGCTTAGCTGGCTGTGGGCGGGGAGACGGTGTAGCTGATTAGTCCAGAAGTCAGCGCAGCAGCTCGGAAAGGAACGAAAGGAACGAAAAATGGAGGACAAGCGGCGGACCTGGTTAAACGAGGACATCAGGGCTCTGCTCGCCGTCTGGACAGAGGACAGTGTCCAACGCCAAATCAACGGTGAAATGACGGCATTATGTGGTATATAGTGAGAGAGCTGGCAGCGGTGGGGATCCGACACACAACAGGACAGGTCTGCCAAAAACTGAACAAACTGAGGTGTCAGTACAGGCAGTTAAAGCACACA
The DNA here is from genome assembly GCF_902150065.1 of Myripristis murdjan. Lineage (NCBI taxonomy): Eukaryota > Metazoa > Chordata > Actinopteri > Holocentriformes > Holocentridae > Myripristis > Myripristis murdjan. The sequence continues at coordinate 35,064,842 of NC_043984.1, forward strand.
ATATACAAAGTGGCGTCCAAAGGAAAAAAAAAATCCTGTGGTTCGTAGTTCTGCGGGAATAAGTTGGTGCCAGGTGTGCAGACTTTAATAACTCGCTTACTTCCTACTTCCCACTTGCGTGCATTTACACCGACGTGGAGTGTGATGGGCAGGACCACAGGACGATCGGTGCGACTGTGGAAACACCAGCGGTTTTTGTTGAAGTCTTGTTTTGGGTGGAGCTTTTCTTTACAGCGCGGGAGTCGAGGGAGGTTTTAGGACGCCAGAAATCACCGCCGCGCCTTCTGGAGGTGTCGCGCTGAAACATCTGCGATGGGAGGAGTGATAACCCGCTGACACTCCTGCACTCTGGAGGAGGTGGCTGGTGCGTGTTGCTGCCAGATTTACGGCGGCGTGGCCTGATGTGCTGTGCAGTCACCAGACGCAGGTCGGCACATCACTCTTCTCACATCTGGATTGGGGCTTGTGTGGAAACACCCACCTTGGATTACAGCACTGAGGGCTGCAACATTAACTCCGATATAATGGTGAAATAAACGAGATGGGCTAAGATGATATGGCCATTTCGCATGACCTAGATGTTCCCTGTCATTCCACGCCGCTCTCCCTCCGCCCTGTGGTTTGGTCGGTGGCGTCAGATAAATGACGGTCCCCTCGGCAGTGATTGCTCATCAGCTGCACGGCAGGAGGCGAGGACAGGCTATGATAAGCCAGGGAGATTCACACTGGCCTCCATAAATATCCCTGACCGTGTTTTCCCTGTTTGCCGTCCCATTTTCGCTCACACAAGCGGCGGATCAGGCCTTCATTATGGCCGGCGAGTATTTACATAGCGAGCCACGTTAGAAAGGCCTCGCAGTTCGTGTACGCGTGCACGAGCCGCATCAAACGGCGTGATAAAGTCCTCCGCGCTCGGTCCAAGGTCACGGTCGTCGTTACGGCTCCCATCTTCCCAACAGGCAGTGATGTCACTGGTGGCGACGCGACATGCGCTGTCTGCTTGGGGAAATATTGTTGACATTATCTGACAGTAAAAATGTAGCCGACGAGACACTAACCGTAAAAGACACGCCGTGACGTCATTTTCACAGATTATCGACCATAAACAGTGTCGGTGACGGTCACGCCGCCTCACAGCAGTTTGGGGAAAAGCTGCCACTTTATGACTGAGATAAAAAAAAAACCATTTATATCACATTACAACAGTCAAAGAAAGTAAAGTACAAGGGTGAGTGAAGTGCAGTGCTGGGCATGAACCAGGGTTATTTTTAAGTTTTATTTTCAGTTTAGTTTCCAGATAGTCCAGTAATTTTAGGCCAAAATTAGGGTCAACCTAGGACAAACTGCAAGAGAAGCAAACTCAACTGATTTTGTATCCTCAGTTTGTCCTGAGTGAGGGGAAAAAAGTCCCAAGAAATCCCATTGGTGGAAAGTTTTGAAAATCACCTATTTATGACCACATATTACCAAAAAACACTGTTTTTAACACACAGGGGAAAGGGGTTCAACATTTTACTTTCAGATATCACTATGAAAATTCACAAACTGATGACACACACAAAGACAAGAAAAAAAGTCAATTACAAGTTCTTTGAATTATTCTGTTTACACATGCATATCACACATTATCTGATTTGATATGCGCTAATAAGGGATATAAGGAATAAATGCCAGAACAGATATTTAAACAGTGAATTAAAAGGTTACTATATATATAGTTTAGTTTAGTTTAGTTTAGTTTATTAGTTTATTATGTCGTGGACAGTCCCAATTAATTAACTGCAATTCAATGACAGTAAAAAGGGCAGCTTTAGCCAACATGGCTAATATCCTGCTGTAGTCTCCTGCTGTAGTAACCTTGAATTAAAAGGTTACTATATAACAGTGATTTAAAAGGTTACTAATCACTGTTACATAGTAACCTTTTAATTCAAGGTTACTATATATATAGTAACCTTTTAATTCACTGTTTAAATATCTGTTCTGGCATTTATTCCTTATATTCCTTATTAGCGCATATCAAATCAGATAATGTGTGATATGCATGTGTAAACAGAACAATTCAAAGAACTGGTAATTGACTTTTTTTCTTGTCTTTGTGTGTGTAATCAACTTGTGAATTTTTATAGTGATATCTGAAAGTATAATTTTGAACCCCTTTCCCCTGTGTGTTAAAAACAGTGTTTTTTGTTAATATGTGGCCATAAATAGGTGATTTTCAAAACTTTCCACCAATGGGATTTCTTGGGACTTTTTTCCCCTCACTCAGGACGTACTGAGGATACAAAATCAGTTGAGTTTGCTTCTCTTGCAATTTGTCCTAGGTTTTTTCATAAAATGACTGGACTACTGACTTTGTGAAGGCAGTGACTCCCAGTCATGTCCACGGCCCAGTCTCAATAAACATCAACACAAACTCACACACTAACATTTCAGTTAGTATTTTTCTGAAGTTTACTATTTATTTTTGTTTTGTTTTTTTTCCAAATGGAAATATCGTTTGTAATCCAATGTTTACTGAAATTAAACGTAAACAGAATCTTCGCCCCTAAAGTACAGCAGACAGATCTTCTCATCTCTTTTTCATCTGCATGTCTTGTCTGCTGTTATTGAGATTAGGAGCTCAATCAGTCAACTCAAGAATGAACATGTGTCTCCGTTCATGTTGTTGTTGTTGTTGTTGTGGTTGTTGTTGTGGTTGGCCTTCCCATTTGTTTATTTTTGGATCTCAGTCGGGGCTGTTCGTATGAAGTATGAAGGCATGTGGTGATGCGGTTTTGGTCAGCGGGGAAAACTGAGTGTTCATTTGCATCTTCCTCGTTCTGTTCGCTGTCGGGGCCTGATGTTGTTGATTGGCTGTGAGGCAGACAGGTGGCGCTGCAGCGGTTGCGCTGTCTGACACGCCGTCTACGCAGCAAAACACACACTCAGTGGCTTCTCTTGGCTTGTAAATGTACTCTCTGTCGTGAGTCTGCAGTAGCAAACAGTAGTTCAGTTAGTTTGGTAAGTGAACAGCGGCAGTGATCAGGGGCTGGAGGCTGTTTAGTGTCTTTAACAGTGACATCATTAAAACTTAAACCCATAAAACCTTCACAAATCTTTAAAAAAGAAGAGTGTTCCTCTCCCAAAGTGAGATCCTGCTGGGTTAGGATCACAGTCTGGCCCATCCTGTTGGTTTGCAGTTGAGACGGATCCCTCCCTGCACCATGTCCCGGCCAAACTTCCTGTTTCAACAGGAAGTACATCAAATCAAGTAACAAAGGCTGGGCTGAGAATCGAAACCTGTTGAGTTTGAGTTTTGTGAGAAATGCCAGGATGTAAACAAGATTTGCAAGATTTTTGTGTCTGCAATGGAGTCAGGCGGGATTCAGACAAAAAATTTAGAAATTACGTTTGGGTTCGGTCATGTTGGTGTTATTTTAGTGAAAAATGATGGACCTACTGTGTTCCGGGCAACTTCCTGTGCAGTGCTGGGGTTTACGTGACGACGCTGAATGCGACATATAGGCTATTTAAGGAGGTGATTGTAAACTGGTGATGGAGGACGAGCAAAATCTCAGGCTCGGGTCAGCGGTCGGACACAAAACAAGAATGCCTGTCGGGTTCGGGTCGAGCTCGGTTACTACGCCCCCGTCTCGGGTCAGGTTCGGACAAAAATACTCGACCTGATCGGCACTCTAGTGTGTGACCTGAGTTTACTGGTTACACACTTACCAAGATGAATTGCATCAGTTTTTTTGTTTGGCTGAAAGAGGCTGAAACAACTCGTGCCATTCCAGTTATTTTCCCACTATCTTTGTTGTTTTCGTTAGAACTCTTCTTCTTCTTCTCTCTGCTCTAAAAACAACCTGGACCTCAGACACTGGACGTCCCAGAGCAACCAAACCTGGGTTCATTACGTCTCAAATTTCACTCAGACACCAAACATCTCTACATTTTCAATTTCTGCCACAAAGCTGCCTCAATCTCCACCTCATTTCACACACAGCGTATTTCATCTGCCTATATCATCGTTCCAGCGCCGAGCTGGGATTCTTGCACCCGTTTGGCCACGACGCCAAAATATTCTATCTTTGTAAAACTTTTCCAAAAGGATGAATCAAGCCGATATTCTCACTGCCAGATCGACTGCTCCATCTCCCACCTTGCTAATGGCTGCCGGCGGCTATAAATAGACAGACAGACAGACAGATAAGATAGATTTGTAATTATTTTAGCTGATTTATTTTGCTGGTACACCTCGGTGCAAGTAGGAAAGTGTGTGTGGGTGTTTTGCATCCTAAGAGCCTCCCTGGAAGCTTCACTCTCAGCGTTTTAGTGCTGCTACCGGCGGCATTTGAAATGCAAAAACCTCCATACCTTGGTTCATTTTACCTCTGAAAACACAGCACACCTCGGGGATGGTTATGAACATTTGTGTGGTGCAGATAGTTTTCGCACAGTGGTGATTTTTTTGGGCATCTTTCATGTGTTTCCAAAGCACGGCGGCCAACTCTCATGTGCCAAGCATGAGTGTCTCACGCTGCGAAACATGAGTCACTGCTGCTTCACCATCAGAAAGCAAGACTATTTTTTTAGATTTAATCATAACACTGGCGTTTAATTGATGTTAGCCTCTTTATCTGCATGTTCGCTGTCAATGAAAGACCAGTGAAAAAAATACAAGAAGTAGGGGAGAGTGGGGTGAGTAGTGCCAATTTTTACTTAAAGTGCCTTTAAAGCGAGGGGATTACAGTAATGCCTCCAACTAAAATATGCACATATAGTTTAGGATGTTGTGCATCCCTGGGAACAATCACTTTGGATCTTATATAAACTGTTTGAAAAGTGGTTTTGTGGCACAACTTGCCCCCGGTGCGGGGTAAATTGTGCCATTAGAGAGAATACACTGGGGTAAATTGTGCCATTGATAACTGAAGTAAAACAGATCATTTTAATCTCACAAATGATAATGCTATATAAAAGCAAAACAAATTCAATACAAAATTATTTATTTAACATTTATTTATTATTTTAACAAGACCACAGGCCACTTTTCTCTAACAAGGCCGAGCGCCACATGAACACATACCCAGAACAAAATAAAACTTCCAAAATGAGCACCTGCAAATCATCTTCACCTGAATCTGAATAGTTTTAGTGATCAAAGGTAAGAAGACAATGTACAATAACAGTGAAATACAAGAAAGTAATATATAGTATATAATCACAAGTTGTGCTACTGGCACAATTTACCCCAGGCCCTTTGGCACAAATTACCCCAAGCCCACCATTTAGAAATGCCTCCCCCAGCTGTTTTGAGCTAACATCATGCTAACTGTATAGACTCATGGTGCAGCTTACTAAAGTACTAAAACCTGTGTGAACTGTTTTCAAAGTTTTCTATAATTGTTCAAACACAGCAATCAAAAAACCTTGATCATAGAAATTTTACTTTGGAGGGCAAAAAAATGTTTTTTGAACTGAAATGTGCTTTCCTCTCAAGCCATGTGTCTCCCTTCTTTGCAGGATGAGTGAAATGGATGCCTCTTCAAAAATATGTGGTCACATGACCAACTTCTTCTATGGTTTTCTAGATAACAGGGGTGGCACTACTTGCCCCTTGGCACAAATTACCCCACTCTCCCCTATACCGAGCTCTGTTTTCCTAAAACTCAGCCGGCTGCTCTGTTGTGGTTTAACTTTTAACTTCCTGGTGAGAATTACCTGATGCCTCAGCTTACCTGGTCCAGCATGAGGAAGGCTCATAATCACGGTTACAAACGCCCATGCAGAGGGAAGGAGCACAGTGAAACCAATTATTATGGTCAACCCAAAGGCATGCTTTTTTTTTCCAGTTGAGAGGGACAAAATGCTGGGAGGACTTTTATTTAAAAATTTGCCACAAAAGAAACTGTCACACTGTCTATCTGCTGTGTCACTATTTAATTTTCAAAAGTCGAACTTGTACACCTCATAAAAGCCGGCATAACAAATGCGTCCATGTTGGTGGGTAAACGCTCCCCGGGCGTTTGCCATTTTTAATTGAAAAAAAGCCCCGGGGCCGCGCTGGGAAAATGTGTACATGAAACTTTTCTGGGGCGTGTGTGTTGTTATAATATGCACCAGCGATTGGTTTCAGCCAGGCCTCCATGCAGCTGCTGTCCTTCAGGCGTGTGCTGCTCACACACTGTTGTCTTCACAACCCAGATGTGTGTGTGTGTGTGTTGGTGTTATGAGCACAAACATGAGCCCTCTTCATAAAAATCCCAGATCGGGCACTCAATCATTTTTTCATAAACATGCCATACAGCCATGATAATACTTTTTGTATCATGTGTTTTTTTTTTTGTTTTTTTTTCATTTGTCTGTTTTTTTTGTTTGTTTTTTTTTCCCCCAATTCCACAAGCACAACTTAGGCAGATATAGTGCAGGTGCATTTCTGTAAACTCCTGAAACTACAATTTTCCCTTAAATTTCCCCCTTAAGCAGCCTCAAACAGCGTTTGTACAGCAGCTTATTACAACCTACAGTTACGTTTTAAAGTTTAGCGCCCTCTAGTGGTGCTGTAAATTTAAATCCAAGCTAGAGTAAGGAAAATGGAAACTGTTATTGCTCAGGTTAAGGTTATGAAACATTAGCTAGTTAATATTAGCAAACATTCACTAAATACCAAAATACTTGGTTAAAGTGAAGAAAAGGTTTTGCAAAGCTAACATTTGCCAATATCAGCTAGTGAATGTTAGCTACCTTAAAAAACAAACTCTACTCTGGCTTGGAATTGAATTTCCAGGACCACTAGAGGGCGCTTCACTTTAACTGCAGGTTGTAATGAGCTGCTGTACAAACAGTGTGGTTTTATGGCTGCACCGTTAAATCAAACAGAAATGATCCACACGTCTTGTGCATTTCTCTGTTAATCATCAGGACATATTTGGCGTCTTTGGAAACTCTGGGATCTCCACGAGAATTTAAAATAAAATTCTGTGGATGTGAATAAAGCTCGGCCATGCGGGATGCATTGTTAATGACAAACCTGCCGGTGGGATCAGCAGGGCTCCAGAGGCTAAACTGCACAGAAACTCATCCCTCAGATCGGAAAGATTGAAAAAAAAAAAAACTTTGGGTGTTTACTTATTCAGCCTCAGTAATGTTTTATGTAATCACTCCTCTTTCAGGACTTCAAATGAGCTCTTCAAAACATCAGATTGCTTGTCAGACATATTAGCTTTTGAATAATATATCAAAGTGATCCAAAAGGTGACATGGCCATTTCACACTGGCTGCAGTGTTACCTTTTATTACTCGGCCGCCCCCCGGCCTGCAGTGTGGTCGCTGCTATCAGATAAATGAAGAGCTCACTCAGCAGCGATTGCTCATCATTTGTGCGACAGGATGTGGAGCCGCGTTATGGATCTCTCCCTTTTATCTAAAACTATCAGCAAAAACTCATACCTTCCTCTCCTGGGCGAGGGCAGGGGAAAATGACAAATTTGGGCCTTTTGATAAAAATGTTAACTAGGTAAGTGTCAGGGAGACAAATAGCACCCTGTCACCGTGACCAAGAACATGAGGATCCATTGATATTTCTCGTCGCCCTCCCCCCACACCACATTCTGAGGACCTAACCCCTGTTTCTGTGTTCCTCTAATAACACTGCCACATCGGATGATAAATCAAAGCCAAACAACGATGGAAAGAAACTCCCTGGAATATGATTGCTCTTTCCGAGTGTCTGCACAGCCGGTTTGGAGGGGGAGAGCCGTCGATAAAGATCTAATGAACAATGTTATCAAACAGTATCAGGGGCCAGGAGGCCCCAGAGAAAGAGAGGGGGAGATAAAGACTGAGAGACTACATTTCATTGCCGGGATAATGTCACCGGCACACTGAGACGCCGCCGTTGGAAATGGGGTGGATGCAGACGGATAGGAGGTATTGATTAGGAGAGCACATACGGGAATGAAACGTTATCATCGGGAAGCTAAATAAGTGAAAGTAATTCTGGCCGGCTCCTGCAGGACTTCTTGCAGCGGCCGCACTGCAGGGTAGTCGGTCATTACTGCCATTTCATGAGTCAACGTGCACATTACAGCCTCCAGGAGCCGCCGCCGTCATCTGGAGCGACTTCACCATAAGCACATGTGAGCGTGCAAGAGGTAAAGTGTTATGTAAAATACACCTTCAATGACTAGCTCAATCACTTCCTGTGCCCTGCATGTTTATTCACAGCATAAATAAGGAAACATTACGCTTCCTGCTAGGAAAAGAATAATGTTCTCTCAGCATTATAATGACATCTAACTGGGTTTACTTTACAAAACAACATATGATGATGTTTCTCCTGCAGTGTGATTTTGTGTTGACTTTTCTGTTGCATGTGAAATTATTTATATTTAACTTTCTGCTTATCGATTTCGGTTCTTATCGATCCCTGATTGATTCTTTCCATATTATTTGAATTTAAAAATAAATCCAACTTAATTGAAAACAAAACCAGTTTGGTGCCGTGGTCCCCTCTCTCTCTCTCTCTCTCTCTCTCTCTCTCTCTCTCTCACCCTCTGAAATAAATAACATGAACAAGCCTCAGCTGGATGCTATCAAACAGAATCTCAATTCTATTTGCAATCATAAAAATCAGTGTATACTCCACACACACATTCCTCACCTAAACAGAGATTCAGCTGATTAAAAGGAACGTAATGTCTTCATAATAAACCCTCCTGCGGCTTCAACTTTGATCCACCTTTTGATGTAATGTACAGTCCTTTATTACAGCTGCCATCATTATTATTATTTATTAATTTGCCCTTGTGTGGTGCAACAATATCAATAGAATGGATGGTCATGTCGCCCAAAAAAAGCAAGGACAGGGACAATAAAACGCACCTCCAGCAGGAACACACAAGGTCATCGGCCGGGTCAACAAAACCCAGCAATTAGCAAACTAAGCCACTTGAAAGTGTCTTCCCTGCTGGAGAAAACGCAGGAAACTCGAACACGTTTGGCTCCGGCGGCTCGGCTCGGAGAGCGTCCTGAGCTAACGCTAACGGCAGCTAACAGCACCGCTGGCTGCAGACGACTGGCCAAAGCCGGGCGCTGCGGGCAAAACACACAGCACAACACGTTTCCAGCCACAAAGTCAGAGAGGAAAACAGGAGACAAAGGAAAAAATATTGTGAATACATGTTATATCTGATGGTGATGTGTTGTGGTTTATAGATTTTTTTCTCTGGTACATTTCCTTTTGTACATTTGCACAAAGGTTAATTCAAAGTTACAGGACTCCATGGAGCCTTTCTACTCCAGAGATTTGGCCCCTGTACTCTAAACACCACTGACATGGGACCGATGCTTCTGGCAGCAGGCATGTTCATGCAGTATTGTACTTCAGCTCTGTGTCGTTTGCCGGCTGCCGTGTCTTCAGATCGGCTCTCGAAACCGAAACGTCGATTAACTCGCTGAAATAAATCAATGCAGAGGTGAAAAAGCGTCTGCGGGAAGCGGCTTTTTCTTTTTGAGAAGGCGGGTGTTTCTGGCAACATGTCGAAGGTAAATCATGATCGTAACGCTCAGTTTTATCCCAGCAGGGTCAGCAGGCTAAACATGCCATGTGTGGACTGATGGCAGCTCCTCCTGATGATTTTTTTTTTTTTTAATGGTAGAAAGAGCCAGACAGCACGACCGACCTTCACCTCTGTTTACCTGAGTCTGAAGCACGACCCCTGCTAGCTGATAGAGGCATTTTTTGTTCTGTAGACATAAAGCGAGGCGTCCTCAGCAAATGTGCAGGACCAAACTGGTTACAGAAGCAGAAGCAAAAGTCACGTTTCCTAACGATGGCCCTTCTAAACCTTCTAAATTGGGAAATTGCTTCAATTTGGAACCGGTTTTCGATGCCCGTCCCTAGATTACCCATGAAATGACGGCTGATGATTCTCACAGCCCAGTCCTTCCATCAATAAAACTGTCCCTCTGGCTAACTGGCTTCCCATTGGTTTACAGTTTTGAATGATCACTCCCCAGATTATGTCCCACCTCAATAATCTGTACCCACCAGAAACGCATCAAATTGAGGAAGCAAGAAGATTTTTTAGGTCTGACTGTTTGATTTTTTGACAAACTGAGAGGCACGTCGAGCCCCGCGGTGAAGTAACGGACGAAATCATAATCACAATCAACCAGCAGGTTTGCAAAAACAACACAAATAAAGCCCAGGCTGGTGATTAAATGAGCACGGAGATGTGTCTGTGACAAAGCAGAAATAAAAGAGAGGAAATAAAACAGAGTCCTGTAAGGCGGAGCTGGCTGGGAGGGAGATGGGAAGGCTCCCTCAGTATTAACCTTCCTATTATGGAGGGGTCAAAATTGAATGTTTCCTGCATTTACTGTGTCCCAGATACTATATCATTTATCTGATCCGCACAAAGTTTCATTACATTCTCAACAATGGGTATAGGAATGCATAAAATAGAGGTCACCGCAGTGATTAAATTCTGAGGCCTATATGGGTCAAATCTGCAGCAGAGGCTCTGTTGTCACAATCCTGGGTGTCAAAAAGAGAGAGAGAGAGAGCGAGAACCAGAAATTCATTGCAGAAAATATAATTTTATTTTATATAGTAGCCTGGTCTGATCAAATACTTGATCCTTTTCACTACGTGCAAATAGCTGAGTTAATTGAAAACCAGTTGATTCACAAAATATTAACGTCAGCGCAGATTATTTGTGTTAAATATAACAATAAATTGGCTGTGAAATACGACGTTGTGTTTGTAATGACTGTTTTACTCGGCTTCTCAGTGACTGGATTCTGGTGAAACTGAAAAGTGCAAAACACAAAACATTAATTGGAACGTTATTTGGCTTTACAGGCTGTTATGTGCTGCATGAGAAGAGATTTTTTTTTTTTTAAATGATAATAATGCTGCTTTAATAATAGATCAGATAAATCTGCAGGTGGGTTCAGACAGTAACCTGAGACTGGGGGCCGTTACATGTCCTCTGTTTTTCTGCCTTCACACATCACTGAGTATTGCACCGGCAATGGCAGTGTGTGTGTGTGTGTGTGTGTGTGTGTGTGTGTGTGTGTGTGTGTGTGTGTTAATGATGCATGAGTCAACTCTGGAGTGACCTGAACCGACCTCAAGTCCACCCGGCTGTTTTCTAATGGACGGCCGACCCCAGTGCTTCTTAATGCATTGAAACCTTGTTTGGACTGCAGGCTGGCCTCTTGGTAGTCTTAGGAAAAGGCTTTATGCTAATTTGCTTTTCTTTGGATCTAGATGGCTGAAACACAGATTAAACTATAAGCCAGCCATTATCAGATCAGATGTTTATTTGATAGACTATGGAAATGTGAAATGAGAACTGTCAAACACTGAGATAATTAGAAAAATCTGTGGAAATAGTTATCAGTCATGTCATAATAGGTTATCAGCAAGTGGGCTGAATATTGCTCCACATTAGGCTGAATACTGGTGAGGAAAAACTGGAATGGCTATGTTCAAATGGGTCCCTTGACCTCTGACCTCCAGATGTGTGAATGAAAATGGGTTCTCTCCCCTTTGCAGACACGCCCACCTTCTGCTAATCCCATGCAGTTTGGGCCCCAAAGCCTGCAGTCCACATGTGTTCTTGTGGCCTGTTGTAAAATGGTGTGTGTGTGCAGACTGGGGCCTAAACAATCTTGGAGCTGCATCAGTTGGCTTTGACTGGAAAGCTGAGACTCTTGTGGATTCAATGAGCCACATTTGATTCAATGTGATGATGTTGGCCCCCATAGCAGCCATTTCACTGCAGGCAGAGCATTTTGTCAAACTGGATGTCGCTGGAGAAAATGACCTCTAGTGACCTCTAGGAGAATCACAGCCTCAGGAAACGTTACAGACACAAACTAGAAGGTGAGGCCGTTCAGAGGACGTCTGGTTTTCGAGGTAGACTGACATTTACACAACCGAAAACTTGCCAAAAAAATGCAGTTCCCACAGAAATTTCCCAGTGTCAAACATTTTTGGCACCAAATCAAAGTCTTGGTGTCCTGAAGTGGGATTTTGGAGTGATTTTTAACCATTTTTATTCCGTCTCCAGTTGTCAAAAATAAGCAGATTTTACACCAAATCTGTTACAAATAGTATCAACTCAAAAACTGCTGCAGCAAATTATGAGAGATAAATATGTGCAGGATAATAAATGAACAAATACATGAATACCACTTCCATTTGGCGTCTACTGTTGACCTTTTACCCCGCCCCCACCCCTTTAAAATGGGTATTAACAATGGGGGTGGAGATTTTATGCTTCTATTGATTTCAATATTAGTGGCACCCAAGTTTTCCACCAAATTTGAAACGCTGTCACTATGATGACTAATGTCCTTTTCTTTCTTTTATACAGTCATACACTACTCACAAAAAGTTAGGGATATTTGGCTTTTGGGTGAAATTTATGGAAAATGTAAAAAGTTCACGCTACAGTGATATTATATCATGAAAGTAGGGCATTTAAGTAGAAGCATACACTGGTGATTTCCTCATCTCAAACAATTTCTTGAAACAAAAGCCAACAACAGTGGTGGATATACCACAACAAAAAATGTCAGTGTCAATAACTTGTCATGTGCCCTTGAGCATCAATTACAGCTTGACAGCGACGTCTCATGCTGTTCACAAGTCGACTTATTGTCTGCTGAGGCATGGCATCCCACTCTTCTTGAAGGGCGGCCCTCAGGACATTGAGGTTCTGGGGTACAGAGCTCCGAGCCTCTACACGGCCACTCAGCTGATCCCATAGGTTTTCTATGGGATTCAGGTCTGAGAAAGTGCAGGCCACTCCATTTGAGGTACCCCAGTCTCCAGCAGCCGTTCCCTAATGATACAACCTCGATGAGCTGGAGCATCAAACACCTGATGTGAATTTTGCCGTTAAACTCCTTGTTAGAGAACAGCAACTTGTGCAAAAAGTACTGAAACACTGAACAGTTGGACATGTGCATTCAAAAGTTTACAGAAGGTCACATTAAGTTCACCTGTAAAGGTTAGAATGCATTTTAGGTTCATCCTGAAATTTCACCCGAAAGCCGAATATCCCTAACTTTTTGTGAGTAGTGTATAAGCCAGCTGGGGTTGTTTGACTCCGCCCACTGAAGTTCGACTCGGCCAATGAGCTTACACCTGCCTCCCTCATGTTTGGAAAAACCGAAACTACAGTCCTTCTGTGTTTGTCGTTGTGTGGATCAAAGGAAGTGAAGGAACATCTGCACCGCTGCCACAAAGCACCGCGCAAATGATCACTGAGGGCAATTTAAGGGTAATTAGGCTACCTCGCTAATAAAGGACAAAGTACCACTGAGGAAGACAGACTGTAAAATGATGGAGGAATTTTCTCACTGAGCTAACCATCCATTCAGCGCACCAGATGTGGAAGTGAGACTTTGCTGACGGGGGACATCTGTGACTATTTTTACATGCAGGGCGCTGCTTTTACATGTCTGCGTACAATAAGGGTTAAACACTGACCATTTATATTGTATGTGGCTTTTATGTAACACTAAAAGGTCTGCTCTTTATGACTGCTCAATGCCAAAATGAGCACATTATTGTTGCATGAATGAGTAGCATAGTTTCGCTATTTATATCCTCACGACCGCCTGATAGGAGGGTTTAATTTATCACAACTTGACTGCACATTTTTAATTTATTAGCACTTTGCCGTGCACATTCCTCACAGCATGAATTGATGAAATATTTCTGAATTGATAATTCTGGCCTTGAAAGTCCCCACTCATGCATGCAACAAATCTGCGCCGAAACACACACACACACACACACACACACACACACACACACATCACATCATGCATACACAAACAGACATAGGATGACACCAATTTAGCTGCTATGATAACATCACAGGTTACAGTCGTTATTCTCTGGTTTAAAGCTTTGTCAGACAATTGTTCCTGGGCCACAAATACCGTTTGAGCCCTCTAAGATTATAGGAAGAAGATATCTGAATTTTTTGGGGTTTAGAAATAATGAGCTGACTTCCAAAAACATGCCGTATTTCTTTGATGTCCTGTCTGTTTTTTTGTTTTTTTTCTTTTTCTTTTCACCCTAAATTGAATTGCAAAGAGAAAGAAAAAGTCATGCTTAGAACGTCTAATTGGAGAAAATAACATCATTACAACTTATAATCACGAGCTGACATTGTTTGCCGCTAACAAGCATGGCAGTGGTGTAATTGAGTTCCCAGTGTTCCCAGAGGAGGTTGAGAGCAGAGGAGGAAGAGAGCAGAGAAGAGGAAAAGCACGGACTTCTTTCTCCGGGCCGTTCTCTGATTAAATTGCCTGTTTTAAATAACCTATCGCTAACAAGAGCAGCTTGAATCCGTGGTGTTCATGCCACTAATACAAGTGAAGAGGACCGACAGGGCTCTCGCCACAAAGCACTCCGGTTATTAGATCCAGACCATGACTATCAACAGTGCTCATTGCTTTGAGATGAGATGAGTCAAAATGTCACGCTGATAAAGGCGCTGACAGGCGTAGGAAGAGGCGATGGGCCTAAGTGGCATCTTCATTTAAAAGACTGAGGTTTTGATTAAAAGTTTCATTTAAATATGCATGGGCCTAACAGACACTTTATCAGTATCATCATCAGTGAGATAGATTCAATTTCGGCGGTGAGGACGGCCTGTATCCACCACCAACAAATGACTTTTCGAGAGGAGACAGTTTTGGGGGATAAAAATTAGCATTTTAGAGTTTGGCTCGTCTGACTGAGAGGATGCGGACGGCGAGAGGCCTGCCACGAGTTCAGCAGGAATCCTCTCTTTCTGCTTTCTGCGTGTTTCCGTTTCGCGGCGTCCCAGGCTGAGCTCCGCCCCAAGGTGACTGTATAGAGGGTTTTCACCGACGTCACGTTCTGGGCGCTAACCCGGATGCGCGGCCATATTGGAGGTACTCGATGTAAACAACTGAACGGACTGCAATGGAGACTTGTGCGCTTGGTATAGTTTAAGTGGGTTTAGCCGTGTCAAAACAACAGAAAAGCTCATCAAAACGCGTCCAAGATGCAAAGGCATATAGGGATGGACTTGGACCACAAGAAAAGGCGCGATATTTCGAGAAATTACGCTTTATTGGTGGGGCAGATCCCTACGAGTGGGCTCCCTCTTCTCCCTCTTGGATCCATGACGACCCGGTGATTCTTCCTTCAGTTGCATGTCCTAATAGAGTCAACTACCTGGTTTTCTCACCGAGCCCAGACACAGCGAAAGACCTTAAATCCTACAAAGGGTTGGAGGGCTATAACCAGACGGTGTGTGGATGGGTGAGGGAGACGCAGTACCAAGTCATCACCAAAACTCATCGGTCAAATGGTCAAACAAATTTGATTCTTTTTATTGTCATTTTATTCTCCCATCATAAAGTTTCATCTGTATCAGACACGAAACAGGTTTCTTCTTACCTTACATGTTTCGGTGGTAAGCTTCCGCCTTCATCAGAGGTGTCACTAGGTGGTGTGTGACGTGTCCTATCAGCTGATGTTACGCTTAGAGGTGTAGCCTACCTGTCAAATTTGACAGGTAGGCTACGCCTCTTGCCGTCACTCCGCTGCTTGAGTACGCTGTCCCAGGTTGTGGAAAGCATGTAGGCCCCCTCGTCCCGGTTCATTGTGGTTTGCGCTCGTTTTCTGATCTCCACCGCCTCCATTATCCAGCGCTGCTGTTTGTTGTCTTGAGTGCGGATGACTTTTGTCTTCTCCCAATCCATGATGTGATTTTCCCGTTTGCAATGGTCTGTTATTGCCGATTTTAAATTTTCCTGCAGTGCCTGTTCTTTTATTGCTTACATCCGAAGGACAAAATAGACCAACAGCACAAATGCAACATAATTTATGAGATACCATGCAAATCATGTAATAAAACCTACATAGGTGAAACAGGCAGGTCACTCAACACCCGAAGAAGAGAACACCAAAAAGAGTGTGAAAAGGAGATGGAGAAAAGACAGACACGAGCAATAAAAGAACAGGCACTGCAGGAAAATTTAAAATCGGCAATAACAGACCATTGCAAACGGGAAAATCACATTATGGATTGGGAAAAAACAAAAGTCATCCGCACTCAAGACAACAAACAGCAGCGCTGGATAATGGAGGCGGTGGAGATCAGAAAACGAGCGCAAACCACAATGAACCGGGACGAGGGGGCCTACATGCTTTCCACAACCTGGGACAGCGTACTCAAGCAGCGGAGTGACGGCAAGAGGCGTAGCCTACCTGTCAAATTTGACAGGTAGGGTACGCCTCTACGTGTAACATCAGCTGATAAAGACACGTCACACACCACCTAGTGACACCTCTGATGAAGGCGGAAGCTTAACGCCGAAACATGTAAGGTAAGAAGAAACCTGTTTCGTGTCTGATACAGATGAAACTTTATGATCTATATAAAGTGTAGACACTATGAATCTTCACGGACTATTTTATTCTCCCGTGCACCGAAAGTACTGAGCCCTAATTTCGTTGCATTATTGTTACTATATATGATTGTGCAATGACAATAAAGATATATCTACACTATATTACCAAAAGTATTCGCTCACCTGCCTTTACTCATACTATGAACTGAAGTGCCATCCCATTCCTAACCCATAGAGTTCAATATGATGTCGGTCCACCTTTTACAGCTATTACAGCTTCAACTCTTCTGGGAAGACTGTCCACAAGGTTGAGGAGAGTGTTTATAGGAATTTTTGACCATTCTTCCAAAAGCGCATTGGTGAGGTCACACACTGATGTTGGTCGAGAAGGCCTGGCTCTCAGTCTCCGCTCTAATTCATCCCAAAGGTGTTCTATCGGGTTCAGGTCAGGACTCTGTGCGGGCCAGTCAAGTTCATCCACACCAGACTCTGTCATCCATGTCTTTATGGACCTTGCTTTGTGCACTGGTGCACAGTCATGTTGGAAGAGGAAGGGGCCCGCTCCAAACTGTTCCCACAAGGTTGGGAGCATGGAATTGTCCAAAATGTTTTGGTATCCTGAAGCATTCAAAGTTCCTTTCACTGGAACTAAGGGGCCAAGCCCAGCTCCTGAAAAACAACCCCACACCATAATTCCTCCTCCACCAAATTTCACAGTCGGCACAATGCAGTCTGAAATGTACCGTTCTCCTGGCAACCTCCAAACCCAGACTCGTCCATCAGATTGCCAGATGGAAAAGCGTGATTCATCACTCCAGAGAACGCGTCTCCACTGCTCTAGAGGCCAGTGGCGGCGTGCTTTACACCATTGCATCCGACGCTTTGCATTGCACTTGGTGATGTGTGGCTTGGCTGCAGCTGCTTGGCCATGGAAACCCATCCCATGAAGCTCTCTGCGTACTGTACTTGGGCTAATCTGAAGGTCACATGAAGTTTGTAGCTCTGTAGCAATTGACTGTGCAGAAAGTCGGCGACCTCTTTGCACTATGCGCTTCAGCATCCGCTGACCCCTCTCCATCACTTTACGTGGCCTACCACTTCGTGGCTGAGTTGCTGTTGTTGCCAAACACTTCCATTTTGTTATAATAGAGCTGACAGTTGACTGTGGAATATTTAGGAGCGAGGAAATTTCACGACTGGATTT
This sequence comes from Myripristis murdjan, assembly GCF_902150065.1. Lineage (NCBI taxonomy): Eukaryota > Metazoa > Chordata > Actinopteri > Holocentriformes > Holocentridae > Myripristis > Myripristis murdjan. Next base: position 35,082,450 of record NC_043984.1, read on the forward strand.
GTTGCACAGGTGGCATCCTATGACAGTTCCACGCTGGAATTCACTGAGCTCCTGAGAGCGGCCCATTCTTTCACAAATGTCTTGTTTCACAGTCTGCATGCCTGAGTGCTTGATTTTATACACCTGTGGCCAGGCCAAGTGATTAGGACACCTGATTCTGATCATTTGAATGGGTGAGCGAATACTTTTGGTAATATAGTGTATCTATCAACATCCATTGTGTGTTAAGGCCAAAATAAGTAATGCAATAACTTAATCTTAATCATCCTAACTTTAACTGTATGATGTAATTCCGATACTCAAGGTGTAGCCGAGTGACTGTCAATTTATTTTTAATTTCCAAGACCCGCAGTTTGCTATCTACACTGTGCACTATCTGAGTTAGTTTCATAGTGTTTTATTCGATCATGTACAATCTGACACACAAAAAACACACACTTTTGGAAGTCGGTAATATTCCAAATGTTTTTCTCGGTCTGATCTATTGGTAGATCACCTAAAACACGGCAATAATTAACTATTTTTCTTGACGACGTTCCGGATCTACTATGTGTGTATGGTTTGTTGTGGTACGGAGTGCCTCCAATATGGCAGCTTCCGGTCTGTTGACGCGCCGATGACGCGTCATGAAAACCCTCTATAGGATTTTCCTGAACAACAACATATAGACTCAAAACGCAAAACTAGCAGTTAGCCACTAGCAGTGTGTGTTGCCCTGTGCCTGCCCTTTGCTGAACTCAGGGCTCTTCTGGGCGCAGAGCGGTGCCAGAACAACAGCACAACATCCAATAGGAAGCTGCAAAAAATCACGGGCTGCAGAAAACAGAAAATCTAGCGAGATGAAATGGCAAACAGACAAATATCGTTCCACAGCGAGAGTGAATCTGGGGTCGGCTTTCACCCGCTGGCAAGTGCTGAGAGAGAGAAGGAGGAGGAAGAAGAGCTGAAGAAGTGCTGGCCTGGTTTCTGGTGGACAGGTGGGTGCTGGCAGACCAACTTTTTTTCTTAGGATGGTGATGATTCATTTTGGGCAGGCATTTCACTCCGTCGCCATCGTAGGACAAGAAAACTTGGCAGGTTAGCCAGAGAGGAGGGGCCAATTTTGCAACTTTTCTACTAAATCTGCCTTTAAACAAAGTGTGGAGATATAACACCGAGAAACAGTGACGCTAACGTGTAAACATCATAACGTCTTGGGCAAATTACCCAGAGAAAATTTCAAGTACACATGATCCACTGTGCGAGTCAGACAACTTCAGAGCTGCTGGAAGGTTTATTTTTGTGCTTTGACAGAGCCAGGCTAACGACTCCTATAGACTTCAAGCCTTTATGCTAAGCTAACACTAAATGCTATACATAGGAACTGAACTACTCCTATAAATCTGCTACATTTGAAGCAGAGTGCGGATTGGGCCACATATTTTTGTGCAAACTCGACCCGAGCCTGAGATTTTGCTTGTCCTCCATCGCTAGATTACATTTACCACCTGCAATAGCCTTCGTGTTGCCTTCAGTGCCGTCACGTAAACTCCAGCACTGCACAAGAAGCTGCCCAGAACAGGCAGTAGGTCCATCATTTTTTCACCAAAATAACGCCGACGTGACCAAATGTAATTTCTAAATTTTTGTCTGAGCCCGGCCCGCCCCGTCAGGTTGGGTATCCACACTCTAATATGAATCACATGAGAAACTAATCCACTGGGATTAATGTTCCGATAAAAACAAGAGAACATTTCTTTTAAGACCTTTAAGACCTTCTCTGTGTCTTCATATTGTTCATATTTCTATTTTGTTTTTCTATATACCTTTTTTATAATGTTTATATTGCTTTTTGCTATTTATTATCTGTTTATACTGTTTATAATGTAAATTATGCTTCATATTTTGCTATCCACTTTGCTGCTGTAATGCGTGGAATTTCCCCACCGTGGGACTAATAAAGGAATATCTTATCTTATCTTAAAAACTATCGAATAAACTAAACTAAACTAAAACTAAACATTTCTAAAACAACCAGTTTGTACATTATGTATATCGTTGCAATTTCACACAGCTGTTTTTTCAGGTTTTCACAGGTTTCATATTTACAGTCTGCATAACATGAATGTTTTTTTCAACTTTCGTACTGTATGCATCCTATTTTTAGGTTTTACAATGTAGTGTTCATACTCATTTTTGTACAGCTATATATTAAATGTTTTTATAAAGCTTCAGTTATATGAGCTTCTACAGGATATCTACTTACTGCACAGGTTTCATGTGTATTTACTGCACTGCACTGTGGAAATACAGTGTTTGTGCACATCCTCTCTGCACACACTGCGAGTGCTGAGGGCTGTCAGAGCCATACGTTTACATATAACCCCATGACTGTTTATACTCCGTTTTATTGCTTTTATTGTTTAACTATTTTTATAGCACCCACTGTTTTTATTGCCTGCTTTATATTCTATTTGCGTGCTTTTACTCTTGTCTTTTTTTTCCCCGGCTGAATTACTTTTGATGCTTCAACAGCCAGACCTAATTTCTCCCTGGAGATCACCAGAGCTTCATCTCGTCTCAGCTGTGTGCTTCTGGATGATTCCAGCTGCCACTTTGCAGGCTAACATCTTGACCACGGCGGGTTTCAAGGCTTCCCGGCTCCTCCAGTAGCCCCGAGGAGAGAACGGGCTTCAGATTCAAGGATACGTTTGGTGTGTTTCAACTCAGGCCGCGATGAAATGTTCATTTTCATCATTTCTGGTCGTACACAGCAAAACCTCACCACCAGCTTTAGTGAGGAAACCCTCCTGCTGCGGCTTCCTCCTTCAACACAGTCCAACAAGGTGTGTGTTTTCAGCCTCAAAAAAACATTACAAACATCCTTCATAGGTAACTCACAGTACAGTCGCATGTGCATACTGGATTTTTGTACTTTTTCATAACAACAGGTGACGCAGTGCATGACATCAGGACCCTGAATGCAGCACAAGCTCGACTCACGGCAAAGCTGTTCTGTACTTAAGAATTTCCCAGTTTGGGATCAATAAAGTAAATCTATCTATCTATCAAACAGAGCTCAGAGATGTAGATTTCTTACCATAATGTCAAAAACAAACTACAACAATACACATAAGGAAAGTCCAGCCGAGTCCTCCCGTCCATAGCGCTCTGACGCGAGCTGAGTACTGTTTCCTGAGTGACCCAGTTCACCAGCAGCTCACAATACTCAGGTTAGGTAGACTTTATTGTTAAGGTTAAAGTTACAAAGCATTAGCTAATGTTCGGTAACTAATATTCACAAATATACGCAAGCTAATGTAAGTGAATGTTCACCAATGAGGTAATTACAATCGTATGCTTGTCGTGGATTACGTTGTTTGAAATGCGTCACAATAACAGTAGTAATCCCTTACTTTCAAGGCCATGCTAATAAGAGGGTGTTGTGGTGGCTGGGCAGAACAACCCAATTTCAACCAACTGACCTGAATTTGTGTCCAGTGCAAGGCGACAGTTTTTGCTTTTTGAAAATGTTACATTACGTTCTTGCAGAGATGGGGACTTGAGTTATTGCGACTTGGACTCGAGTCGACTCAAGTCACTGTTTTAATGACTTGTGACTTGACTTGACAAAAAATAAAAAACTTGAGACTCAACTTGGACTTGGGAGTTTAAGACGACTTGAGACACGATGACTTGAATGACTTGATTGTTGTTCATTTCATGTTTTCAGTTTGAATATAAAATAAAACATAAATATCTCTAGCCTGTAATATTACCCGGTATACGAGCGCACGCTGGGAATGGTGTTGCAATGATTGGATGACGACACTGTCAATCAGTCATGCTCTCTCTACCACTACCCACCTTATGTTTTGGAGAAACACGCCCCTCATATCAGACGGTCATCATCATGCTGGTGGGAGTGGGAGGAGTGCCGAGAGTCGTCCTTTTTGGTTTTCGCAACTACACATGTGAAGGGAAACGGCGAACTGCTGAATGCAAGACCTGCTCAACAAAGACTTGGGACAGCCACGCTACAACGTCAAACTTTGTCCGTCATTTGAAGAGCCATTCTGCCGAGTAAGTGCTTGTAAATCAGTAATTACAAAGTCATATTTTTTAAACAGGTTGACTAAATTGGCTGATAATATTATTTGACAGTTATTAATATCTTATATTTTCTCTTTATTAAGACCGGATTCTGCAGGTAATATTGTAATAATGTGACTTGACTTGGACTTGGCTTGATCTGTTACAGGACTTGACTTGACCTGATATCACCTGTGACTTGACTTGACTTGACTTGACTTGCCCAAGAAAAAATTACTTGGGACTTACTTGAGACTTGAAGGTTAAGACTTGAGATTTACTTGAGACTTGCACATGGGTGACTTGATCCCATCTCTGCGTTCTTGTAACCAAGTGCCTTTTATGCCTGACCCTAACCACTCCCTGACCATAACCGAGTGCTTTAGGCGGCTAAAGTGACAAAACTGGCTGAAATGCCTCCTGACAGGATGTACAGGACATGTTTGAGGATATTTGCACTGTGGTGTGTTTGATCTTCTCTAAAGACACTTTTATAATGTTTGTTGTCCTGCTGGACGGTGTTGGCAGTTTGCAAGAAGCTGCATCAGAGCGGGAAGTTTGTCCTGGCTAAAACTACAGGCGAAGTTGTGCTATAGTTCATAAAGCGACGTTTTAACATTGAATATAGAAAGAAACTGAGCCTACCCTTTAAAGAACTGTACTTCTTCCTGCCATACAGCAATTATGACAGAGATCAAGTAGGTGTTAGACCGGTGGAAAGTCGGCTCGGTGGGTTTTTCTCGCCCCGCGGTTGATTAAAGAGTCAAAACGCTTATCTTTGAAATCCGCTGACCTTTCTGAGGTCTGACGCCTGCAGCCGGGAGAAGTTTGTTCAGAGGGAGAATTATTCAGGTAAATCACTCCAAATGCTTTCCTTATATATCTCTGCCAGACTCTCAACGACGCGCTCAACAAGCGAGTGTCGGCTCAGGTCAGCGCCTCTTTCCCTGCACACGTTCAACAGTTTGCTCCTGCTGCATAATGAGTGTGTGTGTCATGACTCGCTGTCGGGGATTAATGAAGCCTGACAGGCAGAACTGTGGCCACACACTGTAAAGGTATTGTTTTAACTTTTTTTTTTTTAAAGAGGCCTGCTCCTCCCAGTAGTAACATGTCTGTGCACGGCGGTATCCTCCATGCTCACCTCTCTAATCATGTTTTGACTTGTGTCCTGACTGACCTTTTGGCTGAGTCATTTCCATGCAGGACGCACGGCCTCTCAGGCTGCTGGGGCCTGGAGAGGCATGGACTCACCGCAGCGATCTCTCTCTCTCTCCATCTCTCTCTCTCTCTCCATCTCTCAGACACACACACACACACACACACTTGAAGAAAGCTTGCTCACTGCTCAGCGCTAATCATCTATGAATATTATTGTTCTCACAGTTTTCCATTTTTCCATGATGGCCATCTGGTGTTATTTACTGTATGTATGATTACCTCAGACACATGTGTATAGCTATATCTATCCATCTATATCTATCTGTATACACATATATATACAGATATAGATAGACAGATAGAAATATATAGATAGATACAGATAGATTTATAGATAGATATTTATCCATTCAGTGTCACTTTATCAGCTCCACCTGTCCAGTCTGATGCAGTTCAGCTCAGCAGCTCTGCCATAAATCCCACCTTTAACAAACTTTATAATGTTCAGTTTGTGTTGACATTGTGCAGAATGTGTCACTTTAATTCTGTGTTTATTTCTGAGGTTGTAGTTTGCAGAGGTCTGCTACTGGACTGCATTATTCTGAGAGGTATTTCTAATTTTTTGTCCTCCCCTGTTTATATACAATGAGGGGGACAGAATAGTGGAAACAGCTGTCAGTAAAGTGTAGTCCAGTCCAACAGCAGCACGAACTATGAGCTCAATGCCAAACATAGAAGTGAATGAACACCTCTGTTACTGTGACAACAAGACAAGCTGAGCATTACAGGCAGCAGGAGAGGAAACTGTACGGCACAACAGCTGGACTGGATTAGATTAGATTGTGCAGGCGGAGCTGATAAAGTCATAAAAAAACATCTGTATTACAAAGTAGTGAAGAACAAAGTGAGAGACCTGCTCATTCTGTAAACATTTTAACACCTGTGCTGTGTCTCCATTCACGTTTTGTGTAAATCACAAAGCAAACGAATGCAAAGTCAGTGATGTTCAGAAGTGAACAAGGCTCGCTGTGTGAGTGCCCGTCTCTGCCAGATTAACATCCACATCTCACAATTTAAAAAACGGAGCGGCCTTTCCACAACTTGCTTACCGTCAGTGAAATAATAATTATTTTTTTTCACGCAATCTCGCTTCTTAAATAGAGGAAACACGTCCGTTTCTACCTGTCACCCTTACGCTTTAATTAAAGATCAGCAAGATTATATTCCAGAGAGCTGGTTTCCTCTACACTGTGTGTGTATGTGTGTGTGTGTGTGTGAGTGTGTGTGTGTGTGTGTGCACCTGCATGGGGAAGATTGCCTGTGTAAAGTCTGAGTTGTGCTTCTTTTTAAGCCTACCAGTTGTTTAAAAAAATCTCTCCTTCCCTCCTGAGGATGAAGTTTCTCTTATCAGGATTATGTCGCCTTAAATGTCTTTTCACAAAATCTATTTCCATCGTGATTTTTTTTTTTTTTTTTTTTTGAATACTCTCTTTATTGACGCGTTTACTTTTGTGGATTACATGATTTTTGTTATTGCTGATCATTATTATTGAGGTGAGATTCCTCCCATGAGCCTCTGCCTGCCTTTGTTGTTGTTCTGCTGCTTTGCTTTATATATGCGCAAATAAATAAAATGAAAAAAACAAAAAAACAAAACAAAATCAGCTCAAAATCCATCTCAACTAAATGTATAAACTTATTTGCAGTGTAATTGTGTTTTTGTTTGTGCCTTTTTCGGTCTCCATTCACCCTTCCCCTATTTAAAACTTCAGATTTTGCAAAAAAGGGCATGAATCATCAGTATGAATTGTTCCTTGAAACATACTTGAGATGAAATCAGATGTTTTTGGTAATCGCTGCATCACATGGCACTTAGGCAGCAGTTCACTAAAAGCATTTTATGCGTGCAAAAGTTTCAAGCGTGTACAAAACCCGTGACCTGCCAAGACAAGTCTTAATAGCCACTCTGAACTCTGAAAATATTTAGTGCCCACTCATGATTTCAGTAAATCTCAGCCTAATTGCACAAAAAAAAAATCTAGATGCTGCAGTCAAAATCCAAGGATAATAATGTTATTACTGAAAATGTACAAAAGAGTCCACATCTACAAGACAAATATTAGTTAAAAGACAGATAATCCAGTGAAAAACAGACAAAATAGAGTTGGCACACTAGATGATAGGCGTACTCGAGCCATGAACTCATCTTTTACTTGGAAAAGGCACAAAGCTTATGAATTTCTTTCTTTTGTTTATTCTTAAAATATCTTAAATATGCAGTTTTCACATTCCCGGATGGGATTTCACTCGTCCAGCCAATCAATCAGATCGTTTTCTGCACTGATTTTCCTGTAATGGTGGTACATTTTTTTTGGGGACACACCAAACATTTCAAACTAGAATCTGCACTGCATTTTATTTTTCCTGTTTTTTTTTTTTTTTTTAAAGCTTCATCTCTGTCATCCCTGCTTCCAGCCATCAACCCCTTTTTCCTACAGTTTTTTTTTTTTTTTTTTTTTATTTCTCCTCCGACTTGTGATAGCTTTTCTGATGGCGGCGTGCAGAGAGGCGACGGGCGTTATTGCCTCCACAAATGACTCTTCCTCGTAACACTCTGCCTCTCCAGAAATGATCTGTGCACATTCCTGCTCGGCGTGTATTTAGCGCGAGTGTCTACGCAGGAACCCCATTCAAGGATTTTTCAAATGAAGACGAATGAGACGGTCTGCCGCGTTATGATAAACCCTCTGAACCGCTTGACCCCGGGCTGCTTTCCATTTCCATACCAACATGCGCGCTGATTTATTTGTTTGTTGATTTTTTATTTACTGTTGCTTTCAAGTACGACGGAAAAGTGCCGTATAGCTTGCAAATGAGCTGATGCAACCCTAAAATATCAAAATAAAAGATTGGAGAGAAAAAAAAAACAAACACAAAAAGACAGGCTAGGCATAATGAGCAAAACAACACAGGATCCTTGAGAGAGGATCCAAAGAATGAAATGGAGCACTTAACATTGCCTCTATTATAAGCACTGACAAGCTTATGCTTTCAAAAGGACAAGAATAAAAAAAAAAATCATGGGAAAAAAAAGGAAAGGAAAGGGAAAAAAGAGGAAGGGACACAAACAAGGCAAAAAACAAGTATGATCTGCTGTGACAGTTATTTTTGGGCAAGGTGACACTGCAAAGAAAATTGAATATGCCATCTGGTACATGAGAGGGAGACAGACACATCGAGAGAGAGACAGACAGAGAGAGAGACAGAGAGCAAACAGATACAACAGGATTTAGCTGCTGACTCGCTGAAATACTGTCAGCCTGTAGGAGCGGCGGAGCTGCGTGAGCCTCGGCGCGCCGCTCCACTTCATCTAAATAAAATGACAATGAAAACTAGACTCCCGAGTGCCATCGCTTCTCTTTGCAGCGATAAACACCGAGCCGCTGTCAGCTGCTATCTGCGTCTGTCAGAGAGTACGACTTCCCTCGAACGCCTCGCCTGCCGAAAGGTGCAAGTAACCAATTACATGCACTCGTTACCGGGAGTACCTTTTGTTTGTTTGTTTGAGTGTATTTGTACAGCGCTAATTTTATTTTTATGTCAGGGTGTACACACCTCATGGAGTCTCTGCAGAGTCATGGAGTTTATTAAATGCTTGGGAAAAGTCGTGGAATATCATGTTTTTTTGTTTTTTTTTTCCAGCGTCAGTTAAAAAAAATTCAACCTGCTATTCATCGAATAACATTTATTTTCCATTGTGTTCACATTATGTTCATTAAAGAGCCCATGAAACGGACTCTTACTTTCTTGAGTTGATGTATTTCCTGTTGAGACAGGATGTTTGGGCGGGACACGGTGCAGGGAAGCATCACTCACAAGTGCAAACCAACGGGATCTCAGTTTGGAAGAGAAACAAGCTTTTATTTTGAAGGGACAGGTGGGTGAGGAGGATGTTTTTTTTATTGGTTGAAATTTGAATTTACAGCCACTAGAGCAGGATGATGTCACTGTGTAAGATGCTCTGCTTTACAGGAAGCAGAGGTCATGTGAGGTCGTTTCATGGGGACTTTAAGTAAAATACCACTACTACTACTACTACTACTACTAATAATAATAATTATAATAAATAAACAAAAATATTATTACATTTATATAGGCCATGGAAATTCAAACATTTCTGTAATGCAAAGTCATGTTTGAAGAGTTTGAACCCTGGTGTTGTGTGTTTTGTGTATTTTCCTCGACTTAAAATCACATCCATTAGTAAGTAAGTGTAAATGCTGCAGTGCATCAGAGGCGGCAGCTGGAAAATGCATTTGAAGGAAATTGATATCCAAGTGTATCTGTGTTTATTAGTGTTTCTGTGTCAGCCTGGTTGTTCTCCAGCTCATCTGCTGCCCTCTCTTTGTTCGTTTCAGAGCTGATAGTGAGTGCATGAGTTTTATGGTTTGGGTTTTAATGACATTAATTTGATAATCTCATTTTGGTAACACATACTGAGCTCTCTGTGGGCTCTCTGCGTGGTTTCTCCTTTAGTTAAGAAAGGTTCTGCAAATTACATCCTACTGTAATAACTCTGGGTCCGTCCTGAATTATCTAAATACTGGAAATCTGTTTTACCAACTCTGTCTGATGTTTCTGGGCAGATGGTAGAAGCTGATGCTTTCAGGAGAGGACAGTCCCCTTGGAGGAGCTAAATAACAGTTACAACCTTTATAATGTTACTCGCACGCAGGCTGATCCTCCTGAACTGGAGAAACCCACAGCCTCCAGCCTCCTGTTTATATTTTCTGGCCGAGAAACATCAAGCAGCACCTAAAACCAGAAACTCAGGTTTATACTTTGTGGTTCTGCCGACTAATTTGGGGAAATGTGGCATCCCTTGGTGGACGGTGCTGAATCGAAGCTTTAAAGCTCCACATAGCTGCAGATCCACAGCTGCTGTTGTTACTTTTGGAAAAGCTGCATGAATGAATTTTTTCTTTTTGATTTCATATGCAACCTGAACAGCCTCACCTCCTTTTTTGTCTGTTTTTCAATCCAGTATTTTTTTTTCTATTTGCTCTATTTATTTATTTGTCCTTTTTGCTCTTTTGTTTGCAGGTTCTGCAAATGATCAGCCCCTGCACTCGAGTGCTTTGTTTTGGCACTCCTTCCAGCCACAGCACCATGTGGTGTAGGGGACGGGGATGATTAGTACGACAATTATCCAAGCGTGGCGTCCAGTCATGACGGTAGGAGACATCAGGAGCTTTGCCTACATGCCAAAGATGTTTAAAAGGGATTTGTAAGCACTCAGGTCCTGTGATCAGGCTTCATAGGCAACACTCTTACGTTCAAATCCATCCACCTCAGCAGCCGAAATAAGGAATCAGGAATCATTTGCCTGAATTCACCAAACAAATTTCTGAAGCCTCATGCATAAACACATAAAACAACATGCGTACGCTGTCTCCTGCACATAAACCGATGTCTGTGCAGCTTCTCCGTCCTCCGGCTCACGGTCCTCCACGCCGAGGTGACTCGAGGTCAGACGGGCTGTTTGCAGATTCCCGAGGACGTTTCACTTCTCATCCAAGAGGCTTCCCCGGTTCTTCAGTGCAGAACTGAAGATGATGGAGTGAAACGTCTGCAGGAATCTGCAAACAGCCCGGCTGACCTCGAGTCAACTCCGTGTGGACGCACGACCTGATATTTATAAAAACAGAGTGTGCACACCTCATGCATTGTTTAGGTTGCACATGTTTACGTAGAGCGACCTGAGGGAAGGGAACTCAGTCTGTTGTTTTTCTTTTTTTAATTCTATGCATTTACAGAGATTTGTAAAATTCCAATCAAATGCACATTTATTAAAGTAATATTGATTACTTCTTTGTGACTGATTTACAATAAGTGAGAGTCAACATTTTATTTAGCTGCTAATAATACTGTAATGTTGATTTAGATGTGAGCGACAAACTCATTGATATAGTTTAAGATATTAATCTCCTGTTCCATGTGATGAATTCATTATCTGGCCGGTGTAAAGAGCAGGCGTGTGGACTGGCAGCTGTTCTGTCTGTTGGAGAACCTCGAGGTCCAACACGAGTGATGAAACAGGACTTTTTATTTCCCGTCTGTTCCAGTGACAGGTGAGAGGCGGTGGGGCGGCGGCTGGTGTGTGTTGGCCTCGACGGCTGAGCACGCCTTGGTTTAGGGTGTGTCCTCATACAGTCATGGTTCATTGCGGGAACGGAAAAGAGGCTCGTACACCAAGTCACCAAGATTTATAAAACATAAGGAGGCGTACACACGGCTTTACAAATCTGACGAGAAGGATGCGTCTGCATATTTCTGGCTTTGTGCAAACACACAGTTTCAAGCATGAATCTACAGTTTTATGCATCAGTGTTGAACAGTGATGGGAGTAACGGCGTTACAAAGAAACGGCGTTACTTTTATCAGTAACGAGTAATCAAAGAAATTACTGTTTTACGCTGTTACCGTTACAGACAATAAAATGCGCCGTTACTAGCCATTACTTACTACTACTAATTATTATTATTTTATTATCCTATTCAAAAAATGTGTGTCTTGTGGAGAAAAAGCGGTGTGACAATTTTCAAACCGGTGGGACTTTGCAGTTTTTCGTAACTTATCAACAAGCATGGAGAATGACTGAGTACAAATTACAAAAAGCGCATGTGTTCCCCGACGGCAGAGTGGATAGTATCTCCCCCTGCCATACAGAAGACCGGGGGTTCAAGCTGGTATCACTGCTTTAAACTATAATGAATTACTTTTTCAAAGTAACGTGCCCAACACTGACAATGATAGATGAAATTTGACAGCAATGTCCACACTGCAACAGCAACGCAAAAATATGTGCATTAATAAGAGGATTTAAGAAAAGCAAAAAAGTAATCATAAAAATTACTTTCCCCACTAACTGAATTACTCTTCTGCAGCAGTAACTGAGTAGTAATCAAAATTACTTTTTTACAGAAGTAATTAGTAATTGTAACTTATTAGTTTTGTGAGTAATTGGTCCCAACACTGGTGTTGAATAGAAACTTCACCGTCCAGAGAAAGCCAGACTCATGGACATGAGATCTTTTGCCTCTCTCCTCATCTGATAATCATGATTCCTTTGGTTTTAAATGATCAGTCCAGACACATGGTGCTTCTTTTACCGGCTGTTTCCACACTAAAGCCTTCTCGCTGTGAAATCTTGGGGCTTCCCATTCACTGCAGCCTTGGTTGATAACTAAATTTAACCAGGTCTTTATTCATCCTCCAAGTCCTCGGTGTTGTTTTGTTTCAGATGTCACGGCAAATGGAGGACCTGAAGCCAAATAAGTCAAACGGTTGCCTCTTGCTGCCAAGATGCGAAGCTGCACAGCTTCAGCGCCGACTCATCGAGGCTTCATTTCAAAACAAAGGCATGGCGGCGGACGCGCCACGCTGTGTTTCCTCTCCCTCTTTCACACTATAGGAGGAAAAAGCAGCTCATCTGTTCCTCTGCCTCTTAAATAGTCCTTATGAACAAATAAATGTGTTAAGTCTGGGTTATAAAACACTTAATAGTGCTAAGGTATGAGGGGCACAAACACGGGGTGATTATTCACTGCGAAGCAAAACACCTCAAAGAAAAATGTTCTCATTTGCCGGGTGTGACACAGAAAATATAAATGGTAGCGAGGCTGCCGCTCTCACAATAACCCTTATGATCACATGCAAATTAAAAACAAACCTATTTATATTTCGCTGGTGGGACTCTGCTGTGGAAGCCGCGTTCCATTTCTCCCCTCAGGCGCGATGGGGAAGTATACTGAAGTTGGTTTTTATTAGACGGGGTTATTAGAATATTCATATCAAACTCACCGGTCATTGATATTCATTTGCTGCAGACTCTCTTGTTACAAATTCAAAATGTCACAGTGAAATTTAAAACAGCCTGAAAGGCATGTTCATTATTTTCTTATTGAAGTATTGTGGTTCACTGGTTTGGTGATTCTGGCTCCTGGGGGCTGTAGAGCCCACTGATATTTGTTCAACCTCATCTCTCAGATGTTTAATTAAAGTTATTAGGAGCCACAGGTGAGTCAGTTCATTAGCAGCAGCTTGTGTTTTCATATTCCTGGTGTAACACACAGGACTCTCACTTCGGCGGGACAATGCTCGTTGTGTAATACTTGAAGGTTAATGGGATCCATCGCTGCAGACGGCGGCTGCTTTGTTTTATTATTGGGTGTGGAAGACTCTAACGTGATGCAATGCTTTCAAAAGATAAAAAAATATGCCATGAAAAAGCTGTCAAACAATTTGTGATGTCTGTAGCTCCTTTACCCGGACAAAGGAGCGGGGATTAGGGGTTACACATGAAAGCTGAAAATTGATTGTTGTCGTTCTTGAAGTTTCATAACCAGGCTTTTATGTCTCCTCTGAATCACTCCCTTTTTTTCTTTTTTTTTTTTAAACTGTGTTTAAAGCAGAGCCTGTGCTTGGGTTTTGGCTGTACGTGTTATATCGATATTTCACTCAGCTGTGCAGTCTTGAAAACTAACAGACACACACCGAGCGAGACGGCAAGCCGGCCTGGGACGCAGGTTGGCAGGAGAGTCAGACAAACATTATGGCTCTTATTTTTGTAAATCAATAAATAACAACGTTCGGTAAGAAACATGTAGAGCTCCTACGCATTTAAACTGCCTTTCAGAGACATTATTAATGATGTAAATCCAAACAAGAGGCTTTCATGAACCTCTTTTGGGAATGCAAAAAAGTGGAAGAATTTTAGAAGCCAGTTCATTTTGCAGTTTGCATTTTCGAGTTTTCAAAGCACTTTGACGAACACATCAACAGCAAACGACAGAAAGCCGTAAAGAAAGGCCAGACGAGAGCAACACAAAATTAAGGTGGAGAGAGAAAACAGAAGGATAAAAAAAAAAGATGAAAAGGCAGTAGAAATAAAAAATGCAATTATAAATGTAGAACTACAACTAAACTAAACTTACTGATTTCTTATTTATCACAAAGTTATTAATCAGCAGGGGGAATGATGTTTCAACACATGGAAACATCTGTACGCTGCTCCACTGGAAAAAAGAAACTCCTCTTACATTTGCGTTATTTCTTTAACAGATGCGTGAAATCTTGCCACCAGAACCTGAAGTGTCTCGCACGTTTATGCATGCGCAAATATATGCACTTATCAACACACCAAAGCTGTTTTTATCAGGATGGAAGAGAATTATTTCAGCACCGAGGACGGAGCCTCAGCAGACCAAAACTTTACTGTGGCTCCAAAAATCCACCAAAACCGAGCGAAAAACTGCGTAATAACCAAACACGAGGACGGCATCGGTGTAATGGAACATCTGTACTCATAAATAAGATATGTTTTAAAATAAATCCCAGGGTGTTGGTCAGTGAACACAAGCGCAGGCTGACCGCGACACGTTCTCTGACATGCCGGAGATTTCTGCAGCTGATTGGACTTTGGCATCGTCAGATTTTTTTATTTTTTTTTTTTTCTCACCAGTTGTTGCCCAGGTTTTATTTTAGCATGATGTGACATTAGAGTGAACACATGGACAATGCAGGACATCCATTGTTGCTTTTGATTTTTTTTTTTTTTTTTCCATGTTGACGATCTAATAATCGATTTTCCCCACAAGCTGCGTTTTGCAGCTTTTACAGAACACTGGCACACGTCCATGCAGCTTTTTGTGTTGAACAGTAGTCAAACTGCTCTATTTTTCTGTATTTTTTTCCCCCTGTCCTCTTTCTAACCTCCTTCATTCTGCCGCTGTGGTTATACATCACGATGCAATGATGGTCAGACAAAACTCCGATCCGCCCGGCGCGGTCGGCTGACAGTTTGGTCATGGATGAGGAGAGTCCGGCCCGACGTCTCCCACCAGGAGACCGACGCTCGCGCTCCTGCTCGCTTTTCAAGGTGTGGCCGTACAACGGGCTGAGCAAACCGCCGAGGGCCGCTAACGTCCCTTTAAAAGTTCAGCTGACGTCTCTGTAGATGCTCAAATCCATTTCACCTTGTCGTCCATGCATAATGATGTGCTTTGGCACTTCTCCTCTGGAGGAAAATCACATTACAGCTAAATTTACAGCACAATAAACCCCTCTCCATTACTTTGTCGGCTGCCTGTGGTTTGTTTTAGGTGATAAATAAAGCTGATGCAGCCATTTAAACCTGCACACCTTCGTAAGAGAAGGAATTAATGAAAGTGTTAATGTGGCTGTGTTAGCAGACAGGCCTCACAGAAACCTGTTTACATGAGAAGTGTGGAAACGAGGTTTTTGTCGCCTGATTCGACTCTTATGTGATTCTCAAATGGGGGGACATGGGAGTACTTCAAGGGGTAAAACTTATTTAGATGTTAATGTAAAAAATATCAGTCATACTTAATTCATAAAATAATTAGCCTATGCTATAACGAGATTACAATGCCGCCGAGATTACACTTTAAAATAACAAATCAACAACAAATAAGATATACCTCATACATTATAATGACAGGAAATACACATAATAAACAGAAAGTAAAGGAAATACACATAATACCCGTTAATAAAGTTATAAAACTGGCAAATGCAGAATAAGAAATGTGCCTGGACTTCAATTAAAACAGCTACAATTAGAAACACAGTGGCTAGTGATAATAGAGTTAAATTCAGCATAAGAGTCTACCCTCAGAGTATAAAAATGATAAGTTATGAAAATGTAAATGTCAGTTTGATAAAGCACATTTCATCTTCAGTTTTCCCTCGGGGTTTCCTGAAGGTGTCAGACGTGTGTGTTTGTGTTTGTTGGGGTCAGGAAAGAGGCCGTCATGGTGGTTAAGTTTTGGAAAAGATGGTGATGGTTTTGGTTGGCAAACTTAACGCAACATTCGCTAACGTCAGCTGGCTAATGTTAGCTAACGTCAGCTAGCTGAAAACAAACACGGTTCTTGCCTCAGTCGGGTCTCCGGGTGATTTAGCCAACCGAAACCACGACCACGACTATGTTTCTCTTTACTCTACATCATGTTTTTTTTTTTTTTTTTTTTTTTTAATTTATTTATAATTTAATTGCACCAGAAAGCCAGTAAGTTAAAAGTGAATTTAACTTTTCTCCACGTGCCACACTGACGTAACGTTACGCCCTAATAAGAGCAGCTAATCTTACGTTACATTAGCCAAGCAGCAGGCAGTGGATCCAAGGCCTAACCGCCTGACGCTTTCAGCAGCAGCTATGAAGTTAATGTCACTGTGCCCTAACTTTCTCTTTTATTTGTTGGTTTAACAGTCTGTCTGTGAAGGACAAGAACAGTCTTAATCAGATAGTCAGAGTCTGCTCCAGGATTATAGGAGTCCAGCTAACAGACCTGAGTGTGCTATGGAAAAAACGTGTGGTCCAGAAAGCAAAATGTATTATGAAGCAGGGAGATCATGTCATGTCCAGTGGATTTACTCTAATGCCCTCAGGGCGGCGCTATTATGCACCCCTGAGGAAGACAAATCGCTACTCCAACTCTTTTATCCCTTCAGTCATCAGGCTGATGAATGCTAATTTTAAGGAGTAGGTTGTGCTTGCTGTCTTTTTACTTATTATTTATTATTATTATTATTATTTTTTTTTTTCTCTATTTATTCATTTCCTGGATTGAATACTTAATTTTGCATACGAGCCATGTAGGGGAGACTGGGGTAAGTTGAGCCAAAGGGTAAGTTGAGCCACCCCCTGTTACTAGGAAACGGTAAAAAATATTGATCGTGTGACCAAATATTTAGGAGGAAGGCATCATTTCATGGAGTCTGTGAAGGTAAGAACCACATGGGTAAAGTGGTTGGACATTTATTTCCAAAAAAATATTTTTTACTCTTGAAAGTGAATTTAGTCTATCATCAGTTTCATGAGAATTGTGTTAAGACCAAAACAGATCATTTTAAATTTGTTTTATACATCAGTTGTGGTATCTATGAGCTACAAATGAGGTCATAAACCTAGCATAAACGTGCACCATTTTAGCTGTGGGGACTAAAAAAGTCAAAATGGTAGCTCTGGGGTAAGTTGAGCCGGAGCCCCAAACACTTAATGTGTATTTTGGTTGTAGCCTAAATGTCTTAAATATTAAGTAAATATGAAATATTAGATAGATAGATAGATAGATATTAATTGCTTATTAAGTTTATGGGGTAAGTGTATTTTGGTTCAGTGTTCAAATGTGTTACGTTCATATGTTCATAACTGACCTTACTGTCAGCAAGGACACCAAGAAACTAGTGTTCTAGTGTTTTCTTTCCAAAAACACAGCCGTTGATGTTCTCTTCCCAAGCGCACTTTAAGGCATGTTAGAACAGCTCTTTATTGTACCTGTTGAATTGTGTTTAATAAATAAAAATACACATGAATGTGAAGAAGTGACTGTTATTTAGGGAGGGAGAAGGTGAGGGAGGGGTAGGATGGAGGTGGGGTGGAAGGTGGGGGGCGAGTGGGGTATGCTCAACTTACCCCATACACGGGGTAAGTTGTGCCACGAGACCACTTTTTTTGGACATGCTATATTATAGAAACAGTTATGTTTACACTGATTCTGTTTGTTTGAAGAGATGCACAACATCCTGAAATATATGCAGATATATTAGTTAGTGACAAAACTTTGATTGCCTTGATGTAGTGATCCTAAATATGAAAAATGGCTCATCTTACCCCAGTCTCCCCTACAAGAAGTTGCTGCTGGGAAACCATTAGCTCACCTGACTTACTGACAATTGAGCATTAGAGTTGTATGGCCAGTGAATAATTGTTGTGCTGTGCGTGAACTGGGAGCTGTAAACTGAATTGCCCGTTTGGGATAAATGAAGTTTTCTGAATCTGAATCTGAATCAGACATACGGCTAAAGTCCATCTGGTAAAGCTAACGCTGCCGTGTTAACTGTGTTAACTTTTTTACCTCTAACTTGACCACTAGAGGGCGCAGTCAGGACGCACTAACACACACCTGTGGGGGGTTACGACTGATAACTCAGCGGTGTGGTAACAGTGGAATCGGGTGGTTTCGCACAAAAAAAAAAAAACAGAAAAAAAGAAAAGAAAATCAGAAAAGCACGGGCCTGATGATGTCTGCTGTAATTAAAGGCGACACAAATAAACCTGCCTTGAGGCCCGGAGAGCCACACAGAGACAAACAAGCAGAAAAAAAAAAAATAATAATAAATAACTTACCTCATTGTAGACGTTGTCATTTCGTTCAAAGTCGCCCTTCTTCCTGGGGAGAACGTGGACGTGGACATGCTGAAACACACACACGACAGGAGAATACAGCGCTGTTATTTATTTATTTTTTTTTTCTCTCTCTCTCTCTCTCTCTTCCCCTCTCTCTGGTGACGCTGTGTTACTTGTTCATCCAGAGAAACAGGTACGTTTCACCTGGGAGTCTTCTGACAGACTGATCTGACAGCGACGCTTTCCAGAGAGAGCCTTCATTAATTCACAGCATGGCGGAGAAGCCAGAGCAGAGCGTGACTGCCACGCCACAAACCACAGGAGGGTTACAGTGCATTCCTACCTGAGCACCGCAGAGACTCCTTATTTTTACGCTTTTAAAAATTTAATTGACTTTTTCCTGCCCCCCTCCCCTCGCCTCCTGTGTCATCCCCCCACCCCCCCGCTGTCACAAACCTGGCCATCTGTGTGGCTAACTCCGAGTTGGGTGATACGCTAATGTCCCCGAACAACTGCTTTACCTGACAAAACACAGAGCAGCAAAAACAGCGGCGAGAGTGAGAGCACGCGAGATAAATTGATTGTTTTCCGTCTCTCTCGTCTGAGCCGAGTTCGGGACACAGCCGTCCAAAAGTAATTAGGGGAACAAATTAGGGACGAGGCGAGGCTCCAACATCTGCGGTGGCGCGGCGGCACATTGTGGAGACGTCGGCGCGGGCCCACACAGGGACGCGCCGGCTTTTGTTTCCCACATGACAGTGGGCAGTTTGGTAATGTTGGCGCTGATGGCTGTACAATAAACAGTAAACAATAACAGCTCTTGATGGAGGGGAAAAAAAAAACAAAAAAAAAAACGAGTGGGAGTGATGGTGAATGTACGGCCGCTGTGATGGTGACATGGTGAATAGCCGCTGTTCAGTTCTCGCTGACATCCCAATATCACTGCCTTCAATCAAAATTCAACAATCAACACTCAATACTGTACTGCCATGTCAACACGGTTGTGTAATCTTTAAAAAAAAAAAAAATGGGACAAAGAATAAAAAAAGTAGAGGGCATAAACGCTATCAAGTTGTTAGATTACATAAAACACAGCAGCAGATGAAACATTTCCAAAGGTAAAAGTTAAGATTAAAATAAAGCAGCATTACACTGCAAAAACTCAAAATCTTACCAAGATTATTTGTCTTATTTCAAGTCAAAAATATCTTATTTCTAGTCAAAATATCTCATTACACTTAAAATAAGACATGATCACCTCAGAAGTAAATTGTTTTTAGACAATTGTCTCTTGTTTCAAGTGAAAATTTGCTTGAAACAAGTGAAAATTTGCTTGTTTCATTGGCAAAATTTGTTTGTTTCTAGCTAATTTTCACTTCTTTCAAGTGAATTTTCACTTTTTCCACTGGCAAATTTTGCCAATGAAACAAGCAAATTTTCACTTGTTTCAAGTGAATTTTCACTTGAAACAAGTGAAAATTGTCTAAAAACAATTTACTTCTGAGGTGATCATGTCTTATTTTAAGTGTAATGAGATATTTTGACTAGAAATAAGATATTTTTGACTTGAAATAAGACAAATAATCTTGGTAAGATTTTGCGTTTTTGCAGTGTAGAAAAAAGTAAACAGAACGTGGGTAAGGGATTTAAGGATACCTAAGGGTTTTTTTTTTTTTTTCTCACCTACAAGTCCTTTTCCCCGTTCCAAATCTGAGTAAATACTGTTTTCTATTTGGTGCACTTTGGTTTGACTGCTCAAATTTAAGCGGACTAGAGGAGGAACATGTTTGCCGAGGGCTGTGTGGTGAGGGAAGGAGCAGGTCATGTTCAGCACGTCTTTCACTCACTGGTCAGAAATATAAACTGCTGGGAAGTGTAAACAAACCTTTAGCAAGCACAGAAATCAAAGAGATCAACTGAGCATGGAGAACGTGGAGCCATGCCGCGGCTGTGTTTGGTGATCCTGCCACTAATCTGCTTCAGTTCCTCCGATGGAGCGCATCTGCAGGACGCCGCCTGTTCGGCCTGCAGGACGCTCACTGCAGCGCTGCAATCAGACCTCTGCATCACCACAGAGGGCCAGGCTAAAAGCATTCCCACCATAACAATCTATTATTATACTCTATTTTAAGGATCCTAGGAGACAGACTGAAGTGCATGCAGTGAAAGTGTATATAGCTGTTTGTCCAAGTCCACTTTTGCCATTTCAACGGTGGGAAAAGACTAGTCGCACCAGGTGGGTTGCTGTTATAATGGTGGATTTTCCAGGTAAGAAGGAAAGCTTCTCTGCAGAGGAAACAGAAACGCAGGCCACCATCACTGTCTTGATAATGAGCTTCAAATAGCAGAGAAGACTGCAGCGCTGACTTCAGTTTCAGAGCTTCAGTGCTTCAGAAGATTTTGCTGTTTCCACAAGGGGGCGCTGGACGGGGAAACGACAACTGAGCCGCTGGGAAATTAACGAAGACACTTGCATGACGCTTGCCATCGTTTTGCATCGAGTGTAAGATCGGGCCAGTCGTGTGTTTGGTTCACTTCCTGCTGTTGTGCACTGCAAAAACGCAAAATCTTACCAAGATTATTTGTCCTATTTCAAGTCAAAAATGTCTTATTCCTAGTCAAAATATCTCATTACACTTAAAATAAGACATGATCACCTCAGAAGTAACTTGTTTTTAGACAATTGTCTCTTGTTTCAAGTGAAAATTTGCTTGTTTCATTGGCAAAATTTGTTTCTTGTTTCTAGCTAATTTTCACTTATTTCAAGTGAATTTTCACTTTTTCCACTGGCAAATTTTGCCAATGAAACAAGCAAATTTTCACTTGAAACAAGTGAATTTTCACTTGTTTCAATTGAAAACTGTCTAAAAACAATTTACTTCTGAGGTGATCATGTCTTATTTTAAGTGTAATGAGATATTTTGATTAGAAATAAGGCATTTTGACTTGAAATAAGACAAATAATCTTGGTAAGATTTTGCGTTTTTGCAGTGTGCTGAAGTGTGTTTCTCACTGCAGGTTGACTCTCTGCTGCCGCCGGCTGTTTTTTAACTACGCCGCAATTTTATCTGTTTATTACCCTTATATTTATTTATTTTATTCTATTTTAT
This sequence comes from Myripristis murdjan, assembly GCF_902150065.1. Lineage (NCBI taxonomy): Eukaryota > Metazoa > Chordata > Actinopteri > Holocentriformes > Holocentridae > Myripristis > Myripristis murdjan. The sequence continues at coordinate 35,104,005 of NC_043984.1, forward strand.
AAGTCACTGGAATTATGACAATTATTTCTTCTGTCTTATTATGTGCCACGTGGCATGTTTATTATCCTGTACTTTAATTTTAAGCTGTCGTACATTGTTGTTTTTATTGTTAGCTGTACTGTTGTGTTACCTGTGGACACCAGTGTGGAAGAGTAGACCTCCTCAGTGGTCTTTTGCGGTAAAATAAAAAGGTTTGCTCGGAGCCCACATGACCCACACTCTCACCGGTGGTGCTGGACGGGTCGTGTTGGTCTGCTCTTGAGTGCGACTGCTGTGTGTACAGCTGCTCAAACAAACCCCATCGAGGGGGAGAGTGAACCAGGGTTCAGTTCAAATGGCCTTAATACTGTATTTGTGAAGGCCTCCTCAAAAGCAACCAGCAGTGTATTGCACGACTCATGGCCTGTTCACACCAAGACCAGTGAGAATAAAGGACACAAGAGCATAAAACAGATTATAAAACTAATCATACTGAATGTTTGTCATTCTCAGAAAATGTTGGGATGCCTGAGTGAAAGTGAGGCAGCAGCCTGTCCACTCCGAGTCGTGTCTTCTCTTATCTGTGTCTCTCAGCTTTCTTTAACCTCCACAGGTTATTTTTACCAGGACGTCCATGATTTATGTTAGGCTCAGGAGAATATGGGAGCATTGTTGCTATATTTTATATGCAGGATCCCTTCTTTTGGCACCAGACAGTGTCATTTCATAACCAGGTAGCTCTCCCCGTCCTGTTCATATTCAGATCACGCTGTCATCTTGCAGCAAAGGGGTGACCTGGACAGTTTGAGTTCAAGCAGGACTGTAACCTGCAAACCTGTAAGGCATTAGTGGCTCATCCAGTTACAGACAAATTATTAAAATACCTCATTATCAACCTGTACAATCTGTCTGCAGGAGATTAGATCAAATAACCAGTGAGTTATTTTGAGCTCAGTTAAAGATGAATACATAGATTGCTGGAGAAGTTATATAAAGAGAGAAGTTTTGGTTTTATGTAAATATTAGTATAGCACAGTAATATAATTCTGCGCATTAACACATGCATTAAACAGAAATTTGACTCAACAATGACCCAGCTGGTACAAAGTCCTGATACTTTGTGTAAACTGACAGAAAGCATCCGTTGAATACTTTTGAAGCACTTACACAAATTTAAAAAAAAGCTTATTTAAAGCTGCACAAAGCAACTTTCTGACCACTAGAGGGCGGCGAAAACACAAAATCCCATTTGGAAACACACTTCTCCGACAGATCTCTCATAGAAACCAGAAGTAAGGAAAAAATTGGTTACTTGGTGGAAATGAGGGACGGATTTTACAATGGGGACACTTTGATTCTGACCTTCAGTGACTTTCAGCTACAAGGTAAGCTTTGAGTGAACATTTTCCGTCACTGGATTGCTTGCAGTTGCAGCGACAGACAGTTGAATGATTGATCAGGAATCGGATGTGTTTATCTGCAGAGAGTCCAGCCTCATTGTTGCGCTAATGCTGAAATTTAAAATGCTGAAAAAAAAACCCAACAACAACTGTACGGTGGAATGCCGACTGTCACGTTGCAAGGGGTCATTTTTCTGTAGAAGAAAAATCATTTAATATTGTTTAACTTCATCTTCCACATGTTAGGTCTGAACTGAAAGACAGCTTTTAACTGTCGTGCTGACTCCAAGAACAAAACACAGCACAATCTTAAGATCAATTCAGTGATGTGTTTTGGACATTTTAGAAATTTGATATTTTTTCTTTCAACACCTACTTGTAATTGTTTGACATGACTATTTTAATTTACACTTTAATTATTCTAATTTAGCTATCAATTTATCTTCCCTAAGGAAAGCTTAAATGGCTTTTATGAGCCACAGTAATTGCGGTATTGCATTTTCTCTGTTAGTATATCTCTTTGTTGTTGTCTCTTTCTTCTTTGACTCAATGTCGTTGTAAATGAGGGTCACCCTGCAATGATCTCTCCAGTGTAAATTAAGGTGAAATACGGATGGAAAAAAAAAACTTAATTAAACATAAAAGTCCTTCAAAATATATTATCACTTCAGTGTGAAATGTAAAAGTGGCCATTGTCTTGCAGAGAGTAAGATTATCGCTGCATTAACCTGTAAGACGTATTTTAATGCTGAAGCTCTGACTGCTCCATATCCTGTCGGCTGGTTTCCACTCCTAACATGCAGCTCGTCTGATGGTTTGCATGGAAAAGCTTCTTCTGCAAGGTCG